>NC_058131.1:142584914-142759692 GCF_016433145.1 Gracilinanus agilis
TAGTAAAAGTGAAATTTGAGAAATGCCATCTAAAAGTATATATATATATATATTTACTATGGACACATGGGGACCTTAAAACTACATTTCTCGTGGTCCAACGGGTTTCCGGTTTGGTTCTTTGGGCATGGGGATGCCTACGTCACCACTCAGAGGACTGTTTAAATGGGAGGAGTATCCAAAAGGAAGCCTCTTGGCTAGCAGACTCAGGAAGAGACGGGAGGTAACAATAATGGCTGGGCGGCAGTTTTGAATTCTTACAAGCGTGTGGTCTAATGATTTTACCAGCATGGCCATGGCTTTAATTAAAATACTAATTTCTATTATTATATCAGCCCTTATTATTTTTAATATTAATAATTAATATATGTACACACACATACATAAACATATGTGCATATACTTTCTTCTTCATTAGATCATAAGCTCCTAGAACACAGGGACCATTTTCCTTCTATCTTTGTTTCCCCAACCATCAGCTTACTGCCTGGAATGCAAAAGGCATTTAATAAAGATCTAGTGATTAACTATTAGTAAGTAATTTTTTAGAGATGAGACCATATTGCAGTTCTGATTATAGTAATAATAATAATAATTCAACCCAAAGTCCACCCCAATGGGATATTATTTTATCCTCCTCATTGCTAGTATTTTCTTCTTAAATTATCTTGCACCTGCTTATTTTTGAAAATGTCACATAACCTCTTTCTTCCCCAAAAGAATATTAATTCCTAGGGATACAGAGATGTATCTATTTTGTTTTGGACCCTAGCACATTACAGAGTGCTTGGCACATAATAGACACTTAAAAGATTCCTGATGCTTAGTTGATAACAAAGTGTAGTGCTTTAAGATTGTCCAAGTACTTCTCATTTAATTTGACAGAAAGAGAATATGAGACTAAAAGTTAAAGTGTTTTGTTCATTTTCAGGCAAACAAACCCAGATCCCCTGATTCTAGGTGCAATTCTTTTCACTATTCAATTAATGAAAGAAAAAAAACACATTAGGTTTATATTATATTCAAAATGAGACAGTAATTCCCTCTGTTAAAAGAAAATTTTAAAAGGGCACAAAATGGAAAAAAGCACAGAAAAAAACAAGAAATGAACATTAAGGAGTTCTATGATAAGGCAGCTAGGTGGAGTAATGGATAAAATACCAGGTATGGAGCCAGGAAGACTCATAAATCTGGCCTCAGACACCTGCTATTTCACCCTGAGCAAGTCACTTAACTCTGTTTCCTCATCTGTAAAATGAGCTGGAGAAGGAAATGAAATGGCAAAGCCCTCTGTCAAAAAAACAAACAAACAAATGGGGTCACGAAGAATAGGACATGATCAAAAAGGGCTGAACAACAAGAACAAATGAATTGCATTATTATAATAATACCACAAAGTGTTTTCAAAACATTCTTATTTGATCCACATAGTGAATCATGTGTATAAAGGTAGCTGCTTTTATTATCACCATCTCATACATAAAGTAGCTGAGGCTAAGAAGTTAAGTGACTTACCAATGATCACATCCCTAGTAAACGTATGAAACAGGATGTGAATATAGTTTCTTCCTGACACCATATGAAGTATTCTATATAATAGGCTATACTCTTCTACATAGAAAACTCTCAGGTATTCTTTTAAGGTAACTAGTATATGTAAGACTATAGTTTCAAATTCATTGTCACAATTATTTCCAACTTGAAAGCCTTACTAAATCTAAATTGGAAAGGAGCTAAAGAATGAAATCCTTAAATATATTAGACAACTCAATAGCATTTTTGATCTATAGCTTTCCAATATTAAATTTAGAATAGGAAGAGAAAGATATCGTTTTCTATTCCTTATTTGCTCCTTCCTCCTACTAAGGGATAATTCAATGTAGTTAAATTAGAATTTATTCAGTCTCAAATCTAGTGCAGATGTTGACTCAAAGTGAGGTTTACACATGTGAAAAAAAATCAAACTATAGTATATATACAACAACAAAACTACATGATTAAAAAATAATAGATTTTCACTGAATATATTCTTGAAAGATAATGATTACTACTTTTTCAATTAAAAATTCAGAGTCTTTGTTTATCTTTACTAAAATACTGGCAACACATACATGAACTAATAATGCTAGCCTGCTCTTTTAATGACTGCATATGCATTAACTATGTCTAACGTAAAAGCAATAGACCTAGACTAACTTTTAATCTTAGAATTTCTCATATAATGCTAAATAATACATGAACTTTATAAATATAACTACTGCTGACAGTTATTGGAAGTGCAATTGAATATTCTCTGATAAATTCAAAATCTGATTTAGAAATATCAAAATGGCATGGTATAAACTTAAGTATATACATAAACTTATTAAATGTCTTTTGGGACAAGAATGTAGACTAGATGCCATTTATTTAACATTAATATAATACTAATAAATTTAGGAATTACATTGTCTATAATTTCGAAAAACTATTCAATGGATTCTATGACTATAAAAGAGGAATTAAAATATAAGTAGTAAGAAATATTCCTACTACCATTATAAAGGAAAAAGATAAATTATAAGAAAACAACAAACTCCTTAAAAAACTTCTCTAAAACATTTCTCTGTCATTACTCCTGAGTCCTGTTTTTTTTTTAACTTTTTAGTTCTTCCCCCTCAAATGAACACACACATAATGATTATTTGTGTTTCCCCAAGAGAAGGGAAACTCTAAGTTTGTATTCTTTTGCTTGTCAGAATGCCTTGCATTTATTTATTTGGCACATCATAAGTGGTTTCTGGATTGAAATTCTGTAGCTACCTCACATAATGAACACTACCAAGTACATCTACAAAAGTAACAACTACAATCAAAATTAAACGCCCAACTGCTACAGTAATTATAAATATGGTATAGCAATTGTTTTCAGAAGAGGAAAAGTTTTATTAATATTTCTATTATTTTAAATGTACATAGAGAGAATGGATATGGAACTAGAAGGTCATTCTGAATTTATCTTGTTCAGTCCCTTCATTTTTGTAGGTAAGAAAACTGAAGCCCAGAGATTATAACTGCCCCAAGATGGCACTGATATAAGCAGGAAAACATGAGTTTCAAACCAAGGTTTTTAACTCAAATTCAAAACTTTATGTTAAATCATGTTATCAGATAGTTCTAGGGAAGATGAAGTGGTAAGAGAAATAACCAAGATTAACTCAAGATATCAGAAAGATTAACTACTGCCATCATGGTAAAGAATATGGGCTGAAGAAATATTAAAAAGCACTGGTAGTGAGGCTATGTAAATATGGCAAATATAAGAAGGACAAACACAGACCTAGAAGTTATGCATACAAACACTTAATTGGAATATGAACCAAACAGCACAAAGTAGAAGACATGTGGTTTGTAAATATCAGGTCTAATCTAAGTCACAAAATCTCAAATTTTTATTTTCATTAAAAATGAATATGGACTTTCTACACAATTAAAACAATATCTAAACAATTGGAAAAATTAATTGCTCATGGGTAGGATGAGCTAACATAATAAAAATGACAATCCTATCCATATTACTTTATTTATTCAGTGCCGTAACTATCAAACTAACAAGAAACTTTGTTAATGAATTAGAAAAAACTATAATAAAGTTCACTTGAAAGAACAAAAGATCAAGATTATCAAGGGAAATAATTTAAAAAAATGTGAAGGAGGGGGGCATAGCACTACCAGAACTTAAACTGTACTATAAAGCAGTGGTCGTCAAAACAATATGGTACTGGTTAAGAGAAAGAAGGGAGGATTAATGGAACAGATTTGGGGTAAATGACCTCAGCAAGACAGTGTATGATTAACTCAAAGAGCCTTGCTTTTAGGACAAAAATCCACTATTTGGCAAAAACTGCTGAAAAAATTGGAAAACATTATGGGAGAGATTAGGTTTAGATCAACATTTCACACCCTACACCAAGATAAATTCAGAATGGATGAATGACCTGAATATAAAAAAGAAAACTATAAGTAAATTAGGTGAATAGTATACTTGTCAGATCTATGGGAAATGAAAGATTTTAAGAGCAAAAAAGAGTTTAAAAATATTACAAAATGTAAAATAAATAATTTTTGATTACATTAAATTAAAAACATTTTGTACAAACAAAACCAATGCAATCAAAATTAAAAGGGAAGCAACAAATTGGGAAAAAATCTTTATAACATAAACCTCTGAGAAAGGTCTAATTACTCAAAATTATGAAGAGCTAAATAATTTGTACAAAAAAGTAAGTCATTCCCCAATTGATAAATGGGGAAAGGACATGAATAGGCAATTTTCAGATAAAGAAATCAAAGCTATTGATAAGCACATGAAAAAAACTTCTAAAGCTCTTATAATTAGAGAAATGAAAATCAAAACAACTCTGAGGTATCACCTCACACCTAGCAGATTGGCTAACATGACAGAAAAAGGAAAGTAATAAATGTTGGAGAGGATGTGGTGAAGTTGGGTCATTAATGCATTGCTGGTGGATTGTGAATTGATCCAACCATTCTGGATAGCAATTTGGAACTATGCCCAAAGGGCTTTAAAAGACTGTCTGCCCTTTGATCCAGCCATACCACTGCTGCATTTATAACCCAAAGAGATAATAAGGGAAAAGACTTGTACAAAAATATTTATAGCTGTGCTCTTTGTGGTAGCAAAAAAACTGGAAAATGAGAGGATGCCCTTCAACTGGGGAATGGCTGAACAAATTGTGGTATCCGTTAGTGATGGAATACTATTGTGCTCAAAGGCATAATGAACTGGAGGAATTCCATGTGAACTGGAAAGACCTCCAGGAATTGATGCAGAGTGAAAAGAGCAGAACCAGCAGAACCATATACACAGAGATGGATACACTGTGGCACAATCCATTGTAATGGACTTCTCCACTAGCAGCAGTGCAATGACCCAAAACATTTCTGAGGGATTTATAAGAACACTATCCATTATTCCTTTTATTTATATTCAAATTAATATTTAATTATATCTAATAATTATTGTATTATTTATATATATTATATTATAGTATATATAATAATTATATTTAATTTATATTCATTATTTCTTTTAGCACAATAGTATTCCATCACCAATGGACACCACAATTTGTTTTAGCCATTCCCCAATCGAAGGGGATTCCCTTCGTTTTCCAATTTTTTTACCACCACAAAGACTGTGGCTATAAATATTAAATTAACAATTTTAAGTTAAAAAAAAGGAAAAAGAAAAAATGAGACACACAGAAAAGGATAATTATGTTTATTGTAATAGTTTATTGTAAATAGTTTTTTTAAATCTACTTATGGGTAAAAAAAGTGAATATGGCACTTTAAAACTAAAAATGGCATATTGCTATTAATGTAACTCTCATGTAAAAATAGGAAATAGAAAAAAATGTCTTTTAAATTACCAAACAGAAATCATTCTACTTGATGAATGTTGTTTTCCTTTAAAAAATAAGAGCTTCAATGTGAAAACAAAGGAGAAAAAAAGGACCTAACCAGCCAAAGGGGATCCTGGCTTGTATCTGGAGGTAGAAGAATGCCAGAAAAAGAACTAAAGGAAGCTAGACCAATAAAAACAATTTGAAGCTCCTCCTAAAGAGGGAAGAGCATGAAAATTTGAAGAAACGTCTGGTTATTCTCAAAGGAGTGATGATGCAACTTCACTGACAAATTCAGATGAGGGATCACTTAGTAAAAGGTCAAAGGAAGAAGAGGGGAGCAAAGGTCACTGATCATTTCATGTTCAGCAAAACATAATAAAGCTAGTCAGTTAGTCTATTGACCTAATTAGAAAGTTATTCTTAGTAATATAATTTAAAACATGACAGAGAACCACCCAACACTTGTCAAAATAGGTAGTCATATAGTCACAAATTATGTTACCAGAAGGAATCTAGAAAACAGTGGTAAAGATAAGTATCCTGGGTAAAAAACCCTAAAGACTATAGGTGTGCAAGTGGTGATTTTTCCTCAGTGCAGCAGGTTAAAAAGCAAAGGTTATAGAAAAGAAAGGAAGATATCAGAAGTAAATAACTAGTTTAAAAGAGAGTCTGGGGCAGCTAGGTAGTTCAGTTGGTAGAAAGCTAGAAGGTCCTGGGTTCAAATTTGGCCTCAGATACATCATATTTTTGTGACTCTGAGCAAGTCACTTAATCCAAATTGCCTATCCCTTACCACTCTTTTTTCCTTGGAGCTATTACTTAATATTGATTCTAAGACAAAACATAAGGGTTATAAAAAAATGTGTCTGAGAATGAAATCATAATTTCCAAAAGAAAATTTACAATAGAGAAATGGAACATACTTGATAAGGACTACTAAGGATGTATTGGTCTGGAGTTCAGAAACAAAGGGAAAGGACTTTTAAAGGAAAAAAAGGAAAAGAAAGGGATAAAACTTCAAATGAGAAATCCCAGAGAGTAGCTATAATATAAAAGAGGAAGGGAGCAGCATAGTTTCATAGGAAACAAAATCCAAGAAGGAAAATGGCAATAAAATTCTTAGCCTCAGGTTTCTATATACAAATGCATATAGCATGGTGAATAACCAAAAAAAGACTAAAGAACCTAACTCAAGAGAGCAAATTTGTTTTCCCTGGTTTCACGGAGGCTCTGTCAGATAGAACCCATGGTTAAAATAGGGCTCTAAAAAGGGAAACAAGTTAGGAAAGTAGCATTGTAAAAAATATTAAGAAACTATATTATGTGAGATAAAACAGGAAGCAAGAGGGCTAGGGGTGGGGGATGATGGATAGAATCTGGGTGAAAACCAATGGAGGAAAAAAACAACTAACAATACAGATATAGGCATAAAGTAACTAGCCAGATAAAAGAAACAGAAGTATTTGGGAAAACTTTATAAGGCAAACACAAAGTCATTAAATACTTTAATGTATATAATGTAATAAATGATATAAAATTATATAATATAAATACTATAATGTAAGGATCAATTCTCTGGCTATGTGTTGAAGTGTTCAATTTATCTGAAGTGTAGCAGAAAATAATTTCCTGGCTTACTTTAATCATAAATAAATCCCTTGAATCTATTCTGGATTTAATTCTCACCAACAGGGAGGAATCCATTGATGGGGAGGAAATCTGGAAATGGTGACAAAGTGATTAATCCATCTTAGGTTTATGAAAGAAAAGAGAAAAATGACATGATGACATTCATCCTAGATTTTCAATGAAGATATTGCAAAGGTTACAAAGAAAAAGTTAGGTTGAATACTACCAACTTAAATCTCAATGGAAGCTCTCTAGAACTGAACATGAGAAACGAAGAGAAATAATTCAAATGAGAAGGAAAAAAAGATACAGATTTTGCATCCAGAATTGAATAGCAGGAAAACAGAGGAGGCTTCATTGTATTTAAGAATCTATTAACTGCTTTCAGGGAAAATGTTTTTTCCTGGAAAAAAAAAAAACCAAGATAATTAACAAACTTTTCTCTAGTGATAATGTTTCATTGTAAGTTACAGAATAGTAGTCTCTTAAGAACAAAAGTTGAATAACACCTAAATGGCACTAGAAAGGCATTTGCTGGACATAAGTAGGATATAACAAATTAAGAACTATATAGAAAGAACAGTCACATAGCCAAGTATCACTGAGAGATTACTTAAATATTACAGTGACAAGAAACTGAAAGTGTAGACAGGTTGTCATTTGAACTAAAAGTCATGGGTGGGGAAAAAAGGTAGGCTTGCTAGACTATTATTTTGTTTCTGTTTTCTCTGCCAAAGAGACTGATCTTTACCCTAGAAAACTTAGAAAATAAATAGCTAGTAGGAAAATGGTAACTAAATTAAGGAAATAATAAGAGAGCACATAGCTGCCCTTGTGATTAAGTCATGAAAACCCACTGAAATGCATCCTTGAATGCTGAACTAGAAAATGGGATTGCTGAGTCACTATCAGTAATCTTTGACTGTGAAGACCAGGAAAGGTACCATTGCACTAGAGAAAGGTAATGCCAACTTGATTTTCAAAAAATATAGGTGATTAAAGCCTACAAACTATAGATCACTGAGCATAATTAACCTGACAAAATTCTAGTTTATTAGTAAATGTCTAGAAAGGTAACAAATAGGTCATGAAGAACTAACCTTTCTTTCCTTGTAGTTCTGAAAAGATAAGAGCAATATACTGTAGCAAATTAACTAAATGTTAGAAAAGCACTTAAAAAGGTCTCTCACATCATCCTTGTCAAGACAGAAAGATGCGGTTTAGAGTAGACAGTAGTACAATGACGCATATTTAGAAATGACTGATGTCTAACTCAAACAATTCTTGTTAATAGTCACTGTCAATTGGGAAAAATTTTCTATTGGTTCAGATAAGACAGGGATCTGAGTTTGGTTTTGTGACCTTTTTGGTTTGTGTGGTGTTGTTTTTTTAACAAAAAAATTAGGAACAGGTAAAAGCATTGAATAAATAATTCTGAAATTCTAAACTACTGGACAACAGAATTAAGCTTCAGAAAAATCTTGGCAGGCTAGAACATTGGACGAAATCTAGTAAAATGAAATTTAAGAGGGCTAATGCCAAGTCTCATATTTAGGTTTATATATACAAATTTCTTGAATATAAGATTGAAAAAGGATGGCTAGATATAGCAGTTTACCTAAGAAAAATCTAGAGATTTTTAGTAGGCTGAAAGGTTATTGAAAATCAATGCAAAAGCATGTTAGCCTAATAAAAGCTAATATAATCTTGAATTATATTAAGAGAGACATAGTATTCCAGATTATGACATTTATTTGTACTGTACACTATGTATAGTACACCATACAATGTCCTTGTCAGAACATTTGGGGATTGGTCTCAGATCTGGATACATTTTAGGAAACTTTGAAAGGAAAGCCTCAAGTTCGAGTCATAAAAGGACAGGTTTCAAGAACCGGAGATGTTAAGCCTAAAGATAAGCCAGAAGGAGGACATGACACCTGTCTTAAAAGTACACTTGGGGTAACTAGGTGACTCAGTGAATAGTGTTAAGCCTGATGTCTGGAGGACCTGAATTCAAATGTGACCTCAGACACTTCCTCACTGTGTGACCCTGAGCAAGTCACTTAACCACCAATTGTCTACCACTTATTGCTATTCTCCCTTAAGACAGAAGGTAAGAGTAAAAGTTGCAAAGAAGCAAATTTAAGCTTGGTATTTAAAAAAAAAAAAAAAAAACTTCCCCCAAAATAAGGTTGTTCTGGAACTGGGCTGCTTTTGGAAGAAATGGATTCTTCTCTCTAACTTGAACTTCAGGTTGGATGCCCATTTGCTGTGAATGTTGGTGAAAGTATGCTTCTAACAGCAGAGATTGTATTAAAAGGACTCTGAGGTCTCTTCCAATCCTAAGGTTATGTGTGATCCTAGAAATATTAGGAAATTAGTTATATATGGGAATGTTGAGGGGGCATTTTGAGGGAGAGTATCCCTAAGGGAAAAATCTTTTCAAAATGATGACTACAATAGGTTAGACTTTGTATTCAGATACTTATCTGTCATGAAAAGTATTTTTAAAATAATTTTTAGAAAAAAATGTAAAAGCTCTACAGAATTAACACTATATTGCCTTTTCTGCGTCTTGAAACTAATAGTCACAATATTTTAAATTAAACTATTTTTAAATTGTGTAGAACTTCTCAATGCATAAAACACAATTAATAAGCAACAAAAAATTTAACTGAATAGTGATTTTATCACCTAATACTTTAACTAGGTTTAATCTTTATTACTTTCCAAGACAACTGCAATTGAGTTAAAAATCCTCCCTAGAGAGGATTTACTCATAAATCATTTCATTTTTTCAAGCCAGTTGAGTGCAATTAACATAAGTATACCTAAAAATAGTATCTAGCTGCTTTATATGGATCTCTTAAGTCACACTACATGACAATCTGTGCTCTATCATAGGCAAAATGGTAAAGTCAGTAGTTAGTAAATAAAAACACTCAAGTCACTGAAGTAATGAAACACAAATAAGTGGAAATATTATTCCTTTTTTCAAAAGGGGTTCAAGAACATTTTCTTAATGTTACAATCAAAAATTTTATCATTAATGTAGAACAAATTAACTGAGATGATTAAAATGAGAAAAAATAAGCTAAGCTTCATATGGTTAAAAATTATTTTAAACACTCAAAAGAGGTGGAGTTTTCCCCTCATGAATTAGTAACTAAACCAATAGTACTTTTAGAAAAATTTTTAATATTAGCAATAAGATAGACAGATAGGTAGGTATATAGATAAAGATAGTTAAGTAGACAGGTAGACAGATAGACAGACAGAAAAATTTAAGCTTGATATTATATAGATACATAAAAAATGTCTTTCTGCTACATTAGGATTTAAAATCACATTCAAAAGAGGTCTTTAAGGGATATATACTATCCACCACCAATCCCCACCAAGTATAATCTTTCTAACTTGTTCACTCAATTTGTTTCCAGAATAAAAAAACTTCTCTGTTTCCTAATGAAACTATATTACTTAAAACAAAATAAAGTTATACCCAAGACTCTATTGTATTCTTCCAGCTAAGAATTAAGGTATTTTTTTTCTTTTTTGACAGCAAAAACTGTTCCATTAAATTAAAAAATCAGAATTATAAAAGTTACTAAAGTATAAATTAACATTTTCTAAAGAACTCGGTAATATCATTTTTGATTAAACCTTTAATAACAAATGAAAATTAATTTTACAGAAAATTCTGAAAATACACTACAAAAATAGTATAGTATGTTTATTTATGGGCA
The DNA here is from genome assembly GCF_016433145.1 of Gracilinanus agilis. Classification (NCBI taxonomy): domain Eukaryota; kingdom Metazoa; phylum Chordata; class Mammalia; order Didelphimorphia; family Didelphidae; genus Gracilinanus; species Gracilinanus agilis. The sequence continues at coordinate 142,595,704 of NC_058131.1, forward strand.
CAATGTACTTAAGACAGACTATTCAAATACAAACAAGAGATTAAAAAAACTAGAAAAGTGATTATTATAAAACCAGATTGAATGTGGATATATGATTGAGGTTTAAGTACAGTACCTGACAGCCTGTGAGAGCAAGAAGTGTAAGAGATACCAGGTAAGAGAGAGCTCACAGTATGAAGCAGAAGAGGTACACTTTTAGTGGTTGGCAAAGCCTCAGAAAGGTGGGCACAGTTGCTGATAGACTGGCTTCGCTTAGCTTCCAGGAAAGATAATAAAGTAATTATTATGTCAGAAGATTATTAGTAACATTTACAAAAACTTTTGGTGTTCTTTAAATGTATTAAAATGAGCAAAAGAGCAAGAGTAAAATTAATAAAGACCTAAGTTTGTTTGCTTTAATTTCTAATCCAGTTACCACCATGTAATAAAAGAAGTGGCATAAATGCCAAAATCACTTAAATTAAATGAAAGATCATTCAGGACTTTTATTTGGGGCTTTTAAATTTTCTTTCATTTTTGCAGCAGCAGACTTTCCTTTGTAATTACATTTTGCATAAGCTGATATTAAAATGCATTTTTATTACATAAGTATAGATATATTAACGGTAGAAGGAGGCATCCTGTGAGGCAAAGGAAATCCGGACTGAGATTTAAAATGAGTTATAGATAATCCACAAAGTAGAGATAATTATATACACAAATAGATCTTCACTTTAAAGTTCAAATGTTCCCAAACCATATCCAAAAATAAGATTTTTTCATTCTAATATATGTGAATAATACTGAAATATTTTATCTAATCAATTTTATACATTAACTATATATACAATGCATGGAAATCATGTGGTTGTCAAGTACAAAAAGTACAAAATTCTCTATTTAAAATATACATATCAGTATTTCTCAGGTGAAAGAAAATTCCTCATATAAAAATGATGAACAATTTGTTTTATTTTATTCAAATAGAGAAATTTTAAATGATTACTTGTTTATCTTATTTATTCAACCACAATATTTATTTGCACATTGCTAAAGAGAACTTGAAATGTAGAATGATGTTTAAGATAGGGAGCTGGGCTTGGAGCCAACCTCCAAGTTCAAGTGCTGCCTCTGACATATGCTTGTGTGACCCTAGTCAGCAATTTAGGCAACTCTCTGAGCATATAAGTTACAGAGAAAGTGCTTCTTTGCATTGAAAAAGGAAAAGGACAGATTAAATCTGGGCTTTTAAACCTTTTGGCAAAGTGGTAGAAGCTCTGGACTTTTCAGATGCTTTTAAATGCATAAAACTACAAAGAAAATCAACTATAATCAACTATGATACAGTTATGAAAATATTTTTAAACACAAGTTCATGGATCTTAATTTAAGAACTCTCATACTTAATGTAGATCCTTTTACATTTCCCTTATCTCTAGTCCCTTTACCTAACGAATTCTTTTTTAAAAGACCAATCAGCAATATTGATGGGAGGCAAAAAGAATATATTTCTTTATTTTTGCTACTAAAATATTTAAGCTATGGCATAAAATACATCTCTTTATACATTTTTTAATGTTAAATTATCTATTGAAATGTAAAACTATAATGTTTTACTCTGTCCTTAAATCCCCAAAATAAAAGAAACTGTTAGTGTTAAAAAGAATGCAATAACTATTTTTTATATTTGTCCACTTCTCTTTCTTATAAATCTTACTTTATAACTCACATAGTAAAATAGTATGTGATGTCCTCTGTATAAGTATTCTCTTTACCAACAGAATGCAATCCCGCTATGGCTTAAAAGTCTACCTTACTGTGCTACACAGACTCATTACCTAGTGGTTGAACCTCTGTTAATCATCCTCTCTCAATTTAGGTGGGCCTATCAAAGGATAAGAGATATAGTCAATCCACTGAATATAGTGGTTGGTAGGCATGCTAGAGCTTAAAATGTTGCCACAGCTTCTGAGAAGACAGGAATCACCTCTATGAAATGATAAACAACAGGAATTAAACTCTCAACATATTTAACAATCAAATTTAGTGATTAGATTGGAAAAGATATTTCAAGCATTATAATTACATCTGAAATTTAAACTATGTGAATAATTAGATCATTCATAATTTAAATTAATTCGGCAACTAAAAGATGCAGTACTTGGTAAAATTAAGTTAAAAAATCAGACTGCTTATTTCAAATAGGTATGCTTTCAGAATATAACATCTAAAATTTTACAAATCAACAATCAATGCAATAAGTAATACAGGTCGATTTTATTTTTGTGTTTTGTTTTGGTTTTGGGTGGGGGGTCAATCTGGACCTACAAATGAGTCAGAATGTTGTAAAACATTTTCTTATATAAGCAACTAATTGATGCTATAAATCTCAAACTGAATCATAAGATGATTCAGGCTATCTTACACTAAAAATTAATCAAGGTTCCCTTTTACTTCCAAAGGACTATTAACAGTTTGCATATTTAAATTCTGCAAACAATCCATGCATTAGATAGAATCTTATGATTCCCCTTAAACTGTCATTGTTTTTCTCTTTTTTGTACTTATGCACTTGCTATACTCCCTCTTTGGTAATTCTTCTAACCAGACAGTAAAATATAATGCAAGTCGAAAGACGAGTAGTTTAAGAAATTCTTTTAAAGGAAGAGAAAAAAATAGAACTTTGAAATGGGTTGAATCTCATTGCTTAAATGAAGCATTAACTCCAATGCATGCTCTTATTTTACAGAAAAATGTTATCCTTCCACAAATCAAACACTAAATCCAAAACATTATCTCACCAATGACAAAATGAATTTAGATTTTGGACACAAGCTTTTAATAAACATGACTAATCCTTGTTCAGTAGATTAGCTCTCTAAAAAGGCTTTTCCTAGTGATGACAAGGTAGTAATAAAATGCATAAAAGCAAGTGTAATCATTAGTTTCATTACAATTATTTTTCAAAAGTATGAAATAATCATATTAAATAGGAAAAATAAAAAGGGGGATAATTCAGTTATGAGTCAATTGTTAGTTTATTTATTAACCATTACAAATGTAGGATTTTTTTAAACCTAACATACTTTGCAAATACTTGATTATATATTAACTAAAATTGTTTTCTAAGTTATCCCTTGAATCTCTATAATTCTGACAATATCCATTAACATTAGTAGCATAATTGATTACAGCAGTCCATATTGTTAAAAATACGTTATAGTTGTATATCATTTAAGTATTCACTTTTTAAAAATCTAAACTTTTTTACTGTCTTAACAAAGCTTTATTGGTATTCTAGCTGCCACCACTAATGTCATTTTATTCCTTGTACTAGAGACCATGAACTGTTGAGAATAGCAATGGCATAGGGAAGGAAAGAGAAAAATATTTATATGCCTTTACTTATAGTTTCTCTATGCCCTACCTTCCCCAGGGAATGAGAAAACAAATTTTCTGAAAAAAGAAGGTAAAGACAATGAATAATTAAGGACAATCTAACAGGTCTTCCATGGAGAGTACAAGCCTTTCTCATTCCTGTACTGCTTATTTACACTGTTGTTACTGTTCCTTAAGGCAACTGTCAGCCTTCTGAGGAGGTGGGAGAAAAGAAAGAACAAAAAAGGAATGGTAGTAGAGAAAACCTTGCTGTGGGACAATCAGTTTCTTAAAATTTTTGTTTTAAACTGCAGGATTAATTTCAAAAAATTTTATCTAATGAAATTTTAATTCACCACAATATTTTGGGAACAAAGTATTGGGTTTAAAGCATTTTGGGGAGCTTAACACTTTTTGGAAATCTCTTTAAAATGGACTGATTTCAAGGTTGCTGTTTTATTAAGAATAACAAAATAAACAGAGTATAACTACATTTATTTAATAACTGAGGAAGTTATAGAAACTGAGGGTCATAAATTTGATGTAAAAATCATAAAATCATAAAAATCATAAAAAATCATAAAAATCATAAATGTGGAGCAGCTATGTAGCTCATTGGATAGAGAACTGGGCCTGGAAATGGGAGATCCTGGGTTGATATCTGGCCCCAGATACTTCTTAGCTGCATGAAGTCGAGGCAGGTCACTTAAACCCAACTGCCAACCTCTTACTGTTCTTTTACCTTGGAATCAGTCTTCATATTAATTCTATGATAAAAGGTAAGGATTTATTTTTTTAAAAAATGTGTGGGTGGAATTTGAAACCAAAGAGGTTTTCCTGGAAGTTACTGGAATTTATTTTTTGTTTGTTTGTTTTCATTAGATCGCCAAAGTAAGTGAGTTCCCTTGTGTATTCTTTTGTGTTAAAAGAAAAATATAGCAAAATATTCTAGTTAAATAGGAATTATGCATAGGAAAGGTTTTATTGAATAAATATAATCATGTACAAATATCTCTAAACTTAAGAAATTCTATATTAGCTTTGCAGTTATACTCAGATGTCCAGAAAGATCAAGAAGCATAAGAACAAAAAAATGAAAGTATCTTTATCTATTAAAAACAAATAATCTTTAAAAATAATTTTCTTCACTGAAATGTATTAGTATTTTCATAAAAGAAGCTATTTATAATAATTTGTATGATGAAAAATATCTAAGATTATGTGCCTTCAGTAAAGATTACAAGTATCTTAACTATAAAAAATATCTGGCCAAGTCGGACATCCACTTTGTATTAATCTTTCATTCTATATTAAACAAAATGGTAAAACAATATAACATTTGAGGAATTTTTACCAGTTGCTTTTTGACGGACTATATTCCTTGCTTTTTCAACTCCTGGAGCTCCAGAGGTAGTAGCACTTCTAAATCTCATTGGTTCTGCAACATCAGGATGGCTTCTCCAACTCAAAGAAAATGATCTCCCTACTGCATTAGCTTTCTGTGAATCTGAAATACAACCTAGGGTAAAAACAAATTAAAGATTTTCCTTACTTTAGAAAATTATTGTACTACTGTTAAATTGATGAGTATTTTAAGAAATTTTTAGAAAATCATGTCAATTTTTTAAAAAATTCTTTAACACTGTTAGATAAGCTCAAAGCTCCTGATTGATGTTACCTTATCAAGCTATACACTATTAGGTTGAAATTAATATCTTCTAGGGTATATTTTTCAAATATGAGGGCTATGTAATTTTAACAAACTTCATTGAATGCAAAACCTATAATAAAGATAATGATAAAAATAGTTATAGTAACAAGAAATAACTTGTGACTTGCTCAAGGTCACACAGCTAGGAAGTGTCTGAAGTCAAATTTGAACCCAGATCCTCCTGAGTCCAGACCTGGCTCTCCTTCCATTAAGTCGCTTAGTTGTCCCAAAGTAAACGTCTAACATTACTACCAAGTAGTAAAAGTAACAATCTGGAATGTTAACTCCCTTTTGTATTCTCTGGGATCATACCAGTTAGAAGATAATCATTGAAATGTGAAAAAGCTGTAAGTTAAAAGGGAGGCGAATGGGAGAAACCTTTATATTACCCAAATTGGATGACCATGTATTACATAATACTAACAATTTAAAAGAATAATATATAAATCTCTATCTCCAATACTGAACTAAATATAATGTTTTACAGATTTTCTCTCACAATAACATGTTCAAAATTTATTGCTAAGTAATCTTATATTCATGAAATTTTTATGAATCATTTTGCAAATACTATTTCTAATGAAGATTAAACTGATACATGACAGAAAAAATTTTAAATAACCTGCTAATTAGAAAGTAAGACTCCAAAATTATACCTTAAATGTTTACTGCAATAGTGCGAGAAAGCAGATATTAAATTACTTAAGGTAAGTGCTAACAAGGAGTAGATTCCTCTTTATGCTTTAAATTACAAAGCCACTATCAATCTGAAGACTAAAAACAAAATGGTAAAACCACCATTCACATATCTTTCTTCCAAAGTGATTATAAACTCATTTTTGGAAGCCTGTGTGGATGTTTTTATTTATTCAGGTTTAACCCAAAATATGTGTCTTAAAAGTAGAGTAATCTGGGACACAACAGTGATTTATTTTCTTTAATATCTGGTGTTGATAACTTAATAAATTCCAATATTATTAGGTAGGCATTTATTGGTATGATGTTCATTTTGGAAGCTATAGTGTTCAAGATCTATGGTTAGTATATATAGCTGAAAACTTACCTTTGCCTCTTTGTTTCTTTTCTTTTTGTTCACTCAATTTATCCAATGGCAGATTTGTCATTTCAACTCCATAAACTGTTCTGGCCAGTACTGCTGTTAAAGAATCCATGATATTGGCCCACTCATTTATGAGCTCCTCCCAATCAGTTAGAGAAGACAGCACACTAAGAAAATCATCCCAAAGTTCTCGAGAAATGTAAACACACAGATTTGCTCTGATCCAGGCTACAATAAGTGTCTGAAAAGAATCAAATAGCCTACATTTTAAAGAAGTATAATTGTAATAACAAAATGTATTTCTAGTTATAGCTAAATTAGCCACCAGAAGGTTCTACCTTCTTATCATTTAGAATAATAACTTTAACAAGGATTTGAACTAGCATGAAAATAGTTATAGTTGTAAAACAAAGATACTAAAGTAACCATGTTTGTTTCTCCTTCTTCCTATTAGAGGAAGGATAGAAAGATAAAAGAGAAACTGAGTGTTTTGAAAGACAGAAGGAATATTGCTACTTTGTAAGATGAAAAAGGATAACTGAAAAGGATTAGGAACACACCAGTAAAGCTGCTATTCAATTAAGTATCATCACAAACAGTTTAATAAGTATTTGTTGGATTTTGTTACTGAAACTGATTATACCCAACATTACCTAACTGGCTCTCCTGCATATACAAAATCTTTGTATTGTTAGAATGTGACCTAAAAGCCAACTCTTTCGAAAAGTGTCTTCAAGTAACCCAGAACACTCTATATTATTACAATACTTTCAATGCAGTTTAAATTAACATTTTTCTTAATCCTTTAAACATAACATTTTTAATATCTCATTTGTTAAGTACTATATGGAAGGCAGCATCATAGTTCAGGGAAAAATGAATTAATTTGACTTGAAATTCAGAGAATATGGATCTGAATCCTAGTTGTAACACTATTGATTATTTTGAATTTTTACTCTTTTTTTATGTAGTATGTTTTCTTTCTCCCTCTTTAGACTTAAGCTCTTTGAAAGCAGAGACTTTTTATCTATCCTCTTTTATCTATACTATTCAACACATAGTAAAGTGTCTGGCATATAGTATTATATTCCTTAAATGACTTCTCACCTGGGTGACTTTAGCAATGTAACTTTACCCCTATAGGACTCAGTTCTTGCATATAAAAATAAAGGAATCGATTTAAATGACTTCTAAGGTCCCTCCAGCTCCAAATCTCTGATCCTTTTTTGTACAATGTGATTATTTCTTAATGTTAGATGAATTATATAAAAAACTAGACATGGAGTCAGAAAGATATGGGTTCAAATCCTGTTTAAGATACTTATTTAAGCTGTGACATTGGACAAATCACTTAACCTCTCTGTGCCTCAATTTCATCATCTGTAAAATGCTGTTCTTTCTGGTTCCAAAATCTGTAATCCTACATTTAAAGTTTACAAAACACTCTACACAAAAACTTATACCGGACCTAGTTGGAAATTAATGAAAAGATGAGTCCCATTCAGACAAAACTAGATTTCCTTTTCCAGTTTATCTAGTAAATAGTAGAATGGAATATACTAACTATAATTATTGTTTAAAAACTTTATAAAATGTCTGGAAAATATTCAAAGTCTAAAAGTACAAATACATAATTGTATTTTTATACTAACAGTAAAACTCTGATTAGTCAGGAAGCCTAATTCAAATCTGAAAAGTTTTCTTTTTATTGAAATAAATCCTATAGATTTACCAAGAGGTATACCAAATATTTCACTTACTATATAAGATCAGGAGTTTTTGTTTTCCTTTCTTAATACATAATATCTATTACCAAATCAGGAATATGTTTAAAATAAGCTTGCATACATCCAAAAATTAAAAGATCTATCTTTGTAGAAATGAAAAAGAAGCCATATGACTAAAAAAGAAAGCTCCCATTCAAACAGCATATTACTACTATCAGTAATACTAAAAACCAGAAGGCTCATGAAAAAAAAAAATGGAAAAAGACAAAGACCCAGACTATTCAAGTTCAACATAAACATTTCACTGAAATTTCTAAGACTATAAGAGCAATTTTAAACTTTCAAAAATATTATGCTTTTACATTCAGATTAGCTCTAGAAGTAAATAATGAAATGATAAAAATTCAAATTACATCTCAATTCACATTTATATTGAAGAATTTTTTCAAAAGAAAAGAAAATAATGACAAAGGATATAGCTCATATGAAGAGGAAAGAAGCATTCAGGAGAAGAACATTCAATTGCACAAACTCAAAACATTTTCTAAATATCAACAAGGTAAGAAGGCTTACAAGATAAACCTTCAGAATAAAAGATCCAAAGAAACAGTTTCTATATAAAGCATTAAGCCATTTAAAAAATTATTTTTATTCAATTTTAATATATTTTTCTAAAGTTCTTTTTTTCCTTTAAAATTCTCCTTAAAAAATAAAATCATAATAGATTTGGTATAAAAAGATATGGAAATATCATGGCCTATGCTACCTGAAAAATTTCTATTCATTATCTTGGCAAATAACTTCTTTCTGTGTTATGAAAATGCTAAAATTAATTTTTATTGCTACATAATTCAATAAAATCTTGAATAAAAGAAAAAAGGACAACCAGATTTAAGATTTCTTTTAAAAATTGTTTTTTCAAAGAGCAGCTCTATTTAGTGGAAAGATCAAATTGTCCTGGTCCAAATCCAAGACATGATATTAAACAGCTTTATAACTTTAGGCAAGTTTCAACCCCTGAAGTAAACCTCTCTTTACTGATATAAAAAGAGAGAACAGAGCTAAGATGATTTCCACAGTCTCACTTAGTTATAAAATTCTGATTCATCAACAGTTTAATCAATTTGAAGAACTCAGAAGTGATACTTTTAGAGGAATTTTTTTGCCCCTAAACTAATTTCTACTTATACATGGGGATCTTGAAAGGAATTCTGGGAAGATGGAAGCTTGGATGCAGCAAAAGTCCAGACCTCTGAAAACCCTTCTACACCTATCAAAAACAGAGTCCTTCGAGGGGACAGAAAACCAAATCCAACAACAGGACAGAGCTGGGGGACCCTCCTACTGGAGTCAACTTAAAAGGTACACACACACACACACACACACACACACACACACACACACACAAAAGCCTGAATTCTCCAACTCTCAGGTTCAAGGGAAAGGAAGAAGGAAGATCCCAGGACCCTTCCCCTATCTACTGTGCTGAGTCTCCAGCAGTCCCTGGAATCTCTAGACGGGCAAGGGCACTAGTCGAGGGAATGCCTTGCTGGCACAGCTGTGCCTGGCTCAGGGCATTAAACACAGATAGTAGGGAGGCAGCTGGAGGAGAAGCTCAGAGAGGGCAGCCTAGTTGTAGCCAAAACTCTCCATCATGGCCTTTCCCTCCTTCTTGAAGTTTTGGCCTCAAGGCACATCCAGCTTCAAAGATCAACTCTATCCAGGCTTAATCTTATTAATAGGACAGATAAGAAGCCTCCAGAGGCCAGGGAAGCTCAATCTCCAACAGGCCTCCCCCACAGACTCCAATGAGAGCCTAGTTGACTAAGCTCCAAGGGGAAGGCTGAAACCACTAGAGCAGGGGGTCCGCAACTTATGGTTTTTGAGCCATATCTGGCTCTTTTGAGGGCCAGATATGGCTCTTTCTGCAGGAGCCATAAAGTCAATTTTTTTTTCAGGCTATGATACAGGAGCTCACACTGTGAGCACTGTATGGCTCTCACAAAATTGCATTTTAAAAAATGTGGCATTTATGGCTCTCACAGCCAAAAAAGGTTGCCCACCCATGCACTAGAGAATACACATAACTTCACATACACCTTCAGCCTCTGCAGCCAGCTGGGGAAGATCTGACCTCAGGGCTCATTAATACCATCAGCCTAGCCTAGTCAATCAGCAGAGCAGAGAAGAAGTCCCTCCAGGACAGAATAGCCCAAACCCACAGATCCAGCAAATAATCAGAGGAGCAAGATTACAGCCAATTACGGGGTAGGAAAGAAGGGAAATAATATGAATGAACAACAGAAAAAGAAAAAAAATCATAATAGACAGCTTCTATCCAGGTAATGAACAAAGAGCAAATGGAATAGAGGAGGACCAAGGACCACCAAGAAAAAACACAGAAACTCCAGAGAATTGGACACAGGCTTTGGAAGAACTCAAAATACAATTCAAAAAACAATTAAGAGAGGCTGAAGACAAATGGGAAACAAAAATAAGTCATCTGGACACTGAAAATAGTATCTTGAAAGCAAGAATTAACCAGCTTGAAAACAAGGCAGAGAAGGTGAAAGAAGACCAACAAAGAAAATCAGAACAGAAGGAGAAGGATGAACAAAAATTCAGGGATGAAATTCTATCTTTAAAAATTAGAATCCAAAAACTACTTATACATAAGATGCTAGAGCCAGTTCAGACTGGCTCTGGAGAATCCAATTATTAAATTTTGAGTGAGCACATTAATACTTCAGAAATTGGCAAATGCTAAAAATGGAACTTCCTTTATTTTTTTTTGATTGGCTAGTCACAGAAAGTAATGAAGAAAATGTTAATAAATGCAGATGACACTTAAAAACATGATGTTGCCTTTTTTTTGAGAGGTAATAATTGAATATTTACCAGCATAACACTTTATGCATATCAATTATATTCTAGGTTTTTGCCTCTTTCTACCCTTTAAAAAAAGTGCAACTTGGGATGGGTGGCTATTACTATAAATAGTTGATCTAAAAGGATTCTTGAACAGTTATATTAGGAAAATGAATTAAAACAGAAAACAGACTATTCTTAAGGAGTCTAAACTAAACTGGCAAAAATACACTAAGAAAAAATAACTTAAGAAAAACTCAATTTGCATTTGGAGGTTTATCAAACTGGATTATTTACTAACAACAGAGAAAAAAATAAATGAAATTTAAGAAAGTATAATGATGCAAATACTAACTCAACTTATATAATTTTCCTTTTTTATTGTTTTACATATTAAAAAAATACCTGTGGTTGGCAACAAGTAGTTACAACATATCACCTAATAACTAAATAAAATGACAGTAGATAATACTTCTACATAGTGATTAGGGAAAGAATAAGATGAAATTGACATAATAGTGATTTCTTTGGTAGGTCTTTAAAAACTCACTTAGTGTAACAAAAGTTTTAGCATATATTCATAATTTAGCCATGAAGGAATGAACATCATCTTTGAGATATTACTTTAATAAGAACCAGCAAACACCTATTACTATGCTAGATTCAATCCCCCATTAGTTAATCTGATCTAAATTATCACTTCAGTAACACCAGAACTATGATAAAATCTTGCAAAGAAATCTTCAACTCAAAAAATATTAAGTAGTAAAAGACACCAACACAGAATTAGCATAATGTTTATTTCTAAAGTTCTCCCCAGTTTCATTTTAAATTGATAGAAAATTGTCTAGGGTGATTTTAAATGGTGTTTCTCTTTCTAACTCTTGCTGCTGTGATGTGTTGGAAATATATAGAAATGCTGACCTAAACAATATAAAATACTTGGGAATCTATCTACCAAAACAAACACAGGAATTATACAAACACAACTACAAAACACTTTCCAAACAATTAAAACTAGATCTAAACAATTGGAAAAACATTGATTGCTTCTGGGTAGGATGAGCTAACATAATAAAAATAACCATTCTACCCAAATTAATTTACCTATTTAGTATCATACCTACCAAACTACCAAAAAACTTTTTTACTAAATTAGAAAAAACTATAACAAGGTTCATTTGGAAGAACAAAAGATCAAGAATATGAAGGGAAATAATGGAAAAAAAAACATGAAGGAAGGTGGTCTAGCAGTACCAGATATTAAACTATACTATAAAGCAGCAGTCATCAAAACGATATGGTACTGGCTAAGAGACAGAAGGGAGGATCACTGGAATAGACTTGGGGTAAGTGACGTGAGCAAAACAGTGAACAATAAACCCAAAGAGCCCAACTTTTGGGACAAAAATCCACTATTTGACAAAAACTATTGGGAAAATTGGAAAACAATATGGGAGAAATTAGGTTTAGATCAACATCTCACACCCTACACCAAGATAAATTCAGAATGGGTGAATGACTTGAATATAAAGAAGGAAACTATAAGAAAATTAGGTGAACACAGAATACTATACCTGTCAGATCTATGGGAAAGGGAAAATTTTAAAATAAAGCAAGAGTTAGAAAAAAATTACAAAAGGTAAAATAAATAAGTTTGATTATATTAAATTAAAAAGGTTTTGTACAAACAAAATCAATGCAACTAAAATCATAAGGGAAACAACAAACTGGGAAAAAATCTTTATAACAAAAAACTCTGACAGAGGTCTAATTACTCAAATATACAAGGAGCTAAATCAATTATATAAAAAAATCAAGTCATTTGCCAATTGACAAATGGGCAAGGGACATGAATAGGCAATTTTCAGATAGAGAAATCAAAACTATCAATAAGCCTTTGAGAAAGTATTCTAAATCTCTAATAATTAGAGAAATGCAAATCAAAACAACTCTGAGGTACGACCTCACACATAGCAGATTGGTTAAAATGGTAGAAGGGGAGAGTAATGAATGTTGGAGGGGATGTGGCAAAATTGGGACATTAATGCATTGCTGGTGGAGTTGTGAACTGATCCAACCATTCTGGATGGCAATTTGGAACTATGTCCAAAGAGCTCTAAAAGAATGCCTGCCCTTCGATCCAGCCATAGCATTGCTGGGTTTGTACCCTAAAGAGATCATAGATAAACAGACTTGTATAAAAATATTTATAGCCGTGCTTTTTGTGGTGGCAAAAAACTGGAAAATGAGGGTATGCCCTTCAATTGGGGAATGGCTGAACAAACTGTGGTATATGCTGGTGATGGAATACTATTGTGCTCAAAGGAATAATGAACTGGAGGAATTCCATGTGAACTGGAATGACCTCCAGGAATTGATGCAGAGTGAAAGGAGCAGAGCCAGAAGAACATTGTACACAGAGACTGTGGTAAAATTGAATGTAATGGACTTCTGTACTAGCAGCAATGTAATGATCCAGGACAATTCTGAGGGATTTATGGAAAAGAACGCTACCCACATTCAGAGGAAGAACTACAGGAGTGGAAACAAAGAAGAAAAACAACCGCTTGAACACATGGGTTGATGCGGACATGGTTGGGGATGTAGACACTAAATGACCACACCAATGCAATTATCAATAATATGTAAATAAGTCTTGACTGATCACACAGGTTAAAACCAGTAGAAATGTGCTTTGGATGTGGGAGGAAGGGGTTAAAGGGGGGGAGGTGAAGGGGAAAGTGAAAACAGGAATCATGTAACCATGGAAATTTTTCTAAAATAATAAAATATTTAAATCTAAAAACCAAAATAAATTGATAGAAAAATTAGACAACAGCCACATTTTATCTACTATCGTTCATGAAAATATGTGAGTCAATCCAAATTAAAATAGATGATAAATAGGGATAAGAAGTCTTTTCTCTTAATAAGGGGAATATTAACCTATTACCAATGAGTTTGAAATTTAGGCATGCTTATAAATTATGGAGTGATAACCCAGCGGGAAGAAAGAGAGAGTTCATCTAGTCCAGGATACATATTTTAGGGATGAGGAAATTAAAGGCCAGAAAGGTTGGTGACTTGTCTTGCTCATTTACTCAAATTTCAAAGGGAGATAGGGTAGGAAGGAAGGTAATAATAGGACATAAACCTTGAACTCTGTTTTTCAGACTGAGCCAAATCCCCTTTCAATTATATTACGCTTTAGTCATCTAATTACCAAAAACCAGACATTTTTTTTAAATCACTGATATAAAATTCTACCTTAATTCTATATATTCAAGGAAAAGTCTATGCTATTAAGTTGACTTTCCCAATAAATTAGAGTAATAAAGAGTCAATATAGAGTCAGTTAGGTAGCTAAGAAGATAATGTCAAGCCCGGAGAAAGGAGGCCCTGGGTTCAAAACTGACCTCAAACTCTTCCTAGCTGTGTGGTTCAGGACCCCAGTTGTCTAGCTCAGATCATTCTTTTGCCTTAAATTTTATAAAATACTAAGACAGAAGATAAGGATTAAAAAAAAAAAAAAAGTCCAGATACTTGTTCAGTGATTTCTTTGGTGTGAGAAATTCCTCCATCAAGCTATCTTAGTCTCCTAAGTCTCATAGATATTAAATGACTTGCCCTTGGTTACATAGCTAATAAAAATAAAGGCCATATGTGATTTCAAATCCAATACTCTTATCAAATAGGTGCTATGTACTTCTAAGCAATGAAGAACAAAGGTCACTCCCTTCCTTACTGACAAAAGTAGGGATCTGTAGGTGTGGAAACATGAATGCAATATAGGACTTAACTGAGAGGTTGATTAGTTTTTAATTCTTCACGGAGATGGATCTCAGCAGTGAAATAGAAGGGATAAAATGGCAAATAAAGGTGATACAAAATAAAATATATTAATTATGAAAAATTTTAAACTACATGTCAACAAAAATTATTTACTAATTGATATGCAAAGTTCCTCTAATTTGTAAACACAAGAATAAAAATGCCTTTAAAGCATAAGTTATTTAAAATTTTTGTGTCAAAAATCTATGAGCCCTTTCTCTCAGAATGTTTTTAAATTCATAAAACAAAAATACATAGGATTACAAAGAAACTAATTATGCTGAAATACAACTGTCAAATTATTTTGTTTGTAGACCCCCAGATTAAATATTCTTGTTTTTGGGCAGCTGGGTAGCTCAGTGGAGTGAGAGTCAGGCCTAGAGACAGGAGGTCCTAGGTTCAAACCCGGCCTCAGCCACTTCCCAGCTGTGTGACCCTGGGCAAGTCACTTGACCCTCATTGCCCACCCTTACCAATCTTCTACCTATGAGACAATACACCGAAGTACAAGGGTTTAAAAATATATATATATTCTTGTTTTTTTGAGAGAACCCAAACTAAAAGCATTCAGAGTATGCCCTAAATCATAGTGAAACAAAGTTATAAAAGAATATCCACAATACTTAAAATGTGTTAAGTAGAACTACTCTGGAATACTGAGTTGGACTGGATAGAGATGAGAGAGAAAAACAACTTTAAGTACAAAGCAAAGTTAGAGTAGAAGAAATTGGGAATATATGAGAATTTTTTTTACTTTATTATAAAAACACTGAGAAAACAAACTTTCAGCTTGATATAATAGAAAGAGCACAGGAATTCATAGATTCAACACCTAAATACAGGTTCCAACTCTAATAATTATCTGCTGTTTATTATTATTAATATTTATTGCTGTCTTTAACAAATTCATTTAATTTCTCTAAGCCTAAGTTTTTAAATCTCTTTTATTTTCCTGTACAATAGAGATAACATTTGCATGACTTATCTCACCTTCAAGTGACTTCCACTGAGGAAGAGACAATTCTGTAACAGGACATGCAGACCTTAGAATGGGTATAATCTTAAAGAATGTTATGCTTAGAAAGACCACTTATCCTTCCTCAAGATGAGGAGAGAATCATTAGTCACTTGGGACAACAAGCACTCAGAAAAGGGGGAGGGGGGAACACAGACCCAGGAAAAGATTATACGGCATAACGGGGGAAATGATCATGGAGAGGGCAAAACATGGTAAGGAACTTCAAATCAAGGACAAAGGAAAATTACTACCAAAGGGAATTTCTATCTCCTTTATCATTTGTAAGAATTAATATCTTTAAAAGATGCAATAGAAAAAAATGGAACAAGGTACAAGATCTACAAGGCAACAACAAAGAAATAATAGAGAAGAGGGACCCCAGAATTGTACCCTATAAGTGTTAGTGACATGAGGAACACAGCGACTAAAGAAGGAATAAATAAGCATTAAGGGCTATGAGTTAAAGAATTAAGTCTAGAAATACATAAAAACGGGGAAGAGAAATAATGAAGAGAAAAAGAAGTAAAAAATTAAAAATTAACAAAACAAGTTCATGAAGAAAAAAAGAATAGAGATTTTACTTGACTCTAAAAGGGGGGAAAAAGAGAACTGGATCACTAGCTGAAAGGAAAAAAAAGGAATTAACAAATTAAGAAAAACTACAGATCTAGGGGAAAAGGTGACAAAAGGGAAGTTGGACTTAAAGGTAAAAGGAATAGTTTCCTTAAAGTAAATCAAGCTAAAATAACTTAAGAGAAAAAGTATTATCTTTACAGAATAAAGAGAAAAATAGTACTAATTCAGAAAAAAAATGCAGTAGTAGAGACAAATGGAGCAATGTATGAACCTAAATCTCATGATTTCAAGTGGATTAAACAATCTAATTTTTAAAAACTGACAGATGGATTAAGAAATCAAAATTCCACAAAATCTAATCTTATGAGATGCATACCTAAAAACAAAAACATGCATAGAACAAAAGTAAGTGGCTAGAATAAAATCTACATCAAATGAATCCAAAAAAGTAGTAACTGAAATTATTCTAAGAAAATTAAAAAAACAAATATTCACAATATTAAAAAAGAGATAAACCAGAAAATATATTAAATTTATATGCTCCAAATGTCATAGCAGCTATTCATAAATTAAAAATTAAAAGAATTACAAAACATGGAGAGTAATACAATAGATGCAGGAATTTTTAATGTCTCCACTCTGTTTTAGACAAAGCCAACAGAAAGATAAGTAAAAGGAAAGATATAGAGTTGAACAAGTTGCTAGAAAGATTAGAACTAAAAAAGAAAAAAAGACATAGTATCTTCTATATGAGACTACTAAGTAATACCCAAATTTTTTAGCGCCACATGAAACATTTAGAAAATATGATCTACAAATAAAATATGGTTCTGCAAATAAATGCAAAAGGGCAGGAGTAAACACATCTTTTTACAGACAATAACAGAATAAAAATAGTAATCAGTTCAGAGAACAATAGACACAGACCTAAATGGAAACTTAATTTGGTCAAAGAACAAATTATATATTCAATTAATAATTATGTGAAAGACAATGATAATGATCAAGCAACATACCAAAATTTATGAGATGCTAACTAAAGCAGTCTTCAGTAGGAAAATTAATCTCTACCATACTGAATTCTTTTTACTCATGTCTCCATTTATCTGGACCTACATAGCACTCCATAAGAAGTACCTCAGATATTAAGAAATGATAGAAGTTTCACTCCTAATTATACAACCTTTATTTAAAAGTTGGTGGCAAGAAAAGCAGAAACGTCTTAGAGAACCCAAGTACAATTAAATCATGAAAAAATGTACAAAATCTTTAATCTCAAAACAAAAACTTGGGGCAAGGGCATGCGGGTAGGAAGGGAAAGCTATACCTGTGATTTCATTAGTGTAGCTAACACCTAATAGAGAAATTCCCTTTACTAATATAGATCTTAGAGAATTACCTAAGACACTGAGAGGTATACAGTACTTGCTTCTATCTAAATAGTTTATATACAAGCTAAGACAACATTTAAACCCAGGTCTTCCTTACTTAAAGTTAAGACATCCATTGATCTCATCAATCTGCCTGTCCAATTGAAAATAAAAACTCATAAATTACATAATTAAGTAAGCCATAAATTTAACATCATTTTTATTACTATTATCAATCATCAAAACTAATGTGTTATAAAACCTGGCTAGCTCTTCAGATTTGTGGACTTTTTGTTCTTTTGGGGTTTTTTATTTGTTTCTTTTTAAAGACTTACCCTAAACAGTAACCCTGCCAAGCTCTGGGCAAACAAGTCCTTTATTTGGTTATCCTTTGGCTTCTGCATGACAGCTTCTGTTATCCTGAGTAGTATTTGCAACATCTGCTCCCTGGACCCCCAAAATAAAAGTTGCATGTAAATTCCATGCATTATTAATCACAATGGTAAATCATTTCAATTACATTAAATTATCATATTAGAAACATTTCAATGAGTCAATCAGTAAGCAAGCACATATTAAACATGCAAGTACTGTGCTAAGAATAGAGGATTCAAACAAAGGGTCCCTACTCAAGCTCAAGGAGCTCACAATCTAATAAGGAAGAGTACATATAAAGAACTAAACACATACAAGATTTATAAAGAGGAGATGGAAGGCAAAAAAAAAAAAAAAAAAAAAAAAAAAAAGACACTAGTGGGGAAAGAGGGAGCTAAGAAGAACCAGGAAAATCTTCTTATAAAAGGCAGGATTTAAACCTAGTCTAGAAGGAAACCAGGCAGAAGTGAAGAGGGAAAGCATTCCAGGCATGGGGAACAGATTAGCAAAAAGAGATGCCATCAGAAACTGGAGTGCTATGTTCAGGGAATAACAATATGTTGCTGGATTGAAGAATATAGGGGAAGGCTAGTATAAAAGGACAGAAACAATAGAAAAGCAGGAGTAAGGCTATAAAGTGCTCTGAATGCTAAATAAAGAATTTTCAATTTATTTGGTAGGTAAGAGGGAGCCATTGGAGTTAAGGGTCAAGGTCAGATTACTAGTTAAGGAAGGTCACTTTGGCAGCTCAGTGGATGATAGATTTAAATAAAGAGAGAAAAATAGAAAGATCAAAAAGAAGGCTACTGAAATAATCCAGGTGTGAGGAAATAAGAAGCTGCACCAGTGTTGGCTGCATTAGTGAAAAAAAGTCCCCTCTCTCAGTTCTGGACAAATTGAACAGAAAGATAAACAAATTGCTAGAAAAATTAGAGCTAAAAGACTTATGGTATCTACATGAGATATATTCTGAAGGGAGAATTGAAAACTTGGCATGAGAGTGGACATTTGGAATGAGTGCAACAAAAGTGTAAGGGATGACATGGACTAGAAATCATGTATTAATCAAAAAATCTTAATTATTTTATCAAGCAAATAACAAGTTTTACAAAAATATACAGTCTCACAATCCAAAATAAGCATTTAAAAATATTTCTCCTACTTCTCCACTATCACCACCTTATACAGAGTAATTTTGGATAGATTGAGTCCTGCAGGATTCACAGACAAATGTAAAACTTAAATGCTAAAATCCTGATTTTGTAGCATCTTTAAACCCCTCAAAACATTTTAAATTCTATTATCAAAAACACTATAGCTTTCCATAGCACAGAAAATGTCTACAAATTCTTTAGTATATGGATATTAAGGTTACTATCAGATCTCAATCATGTATTTTTATAGCTGGACTAGTCTAAGAGGCCATCCAATTTACTTATCAAGTATCTATTTTCAAGACACTACCTAAGGGTTAACTAGATGGCTCAGAGGATAGAGAGCCAAGCCTGGAGACAGGAGATTGGAGTTCAAATCCGACTTCAGACACTTCTTAGCAGCTTGACCCCAAACAAGTCACTTAATCCCAATTGTCTAGCCCAGTGATGGGCAAACTTTTTAAAGAGGGGGGCCAAAGGAAAGGAAATGCTTATCTGTCAGTCTGTTTCTAAGGCAACTCTTCGAAGTTTTATTGTACTGTATCCTACTCATTGCATTCGTCAGATTAGGAATAATGTCAGATAGAACATTTCAGGGGGGCACATCTGGCCCATAGGCTATAGTTTGCCCATCACTGGTCTAGTCCTTACTGTTCTTCAGGCTTGGAACTGATACTCATTACTAATCTAAGTCAAAGGGTAGGAGTATTTTTTTTAAAGACACTATGTTGGGGCAGCTGGGTAGCTCAGTGGATTGATTAAGAGCCAGGCCTAGAGACAGGAGGTCCTAGGTTCAAATCCGGCTTCAGACACTTCCCAGCTGTGTGACCCTGGGCAAGTCACTTGACCCCTATTGCCCACCCTTACCACTCTTCCACCTAGGAGCCAATACACAGAAGTTAAGGGTTGAAAAAAAAAAGACACTATGTCACCCAGACGACTCTGAAATGAGATAGGACTAAGAACACTATTCCAATAATAATTTAACAAATGTGTAAAAAAACCAACCTTCATGAAAATTCACACTTTTATACATTGCTTTTTAAAGCATAAATCACATCTAAGCAAAAAATAATACTCATATTTAACAATATTTTTTATCTGGGAATTTTTAGAAGCAAGTTAAATTATTCATTTTGCCATTTTTATCTTATTTAGATCTCAGTGGAGATAGACAATTGATTATGGTGCTTTAAGGGAGGGCCTGCACTACCAAATTCCTTAGATTTTTCTTCAATGCATATCAAAAACTCAATTTTCTTTAATCTTTCTTTCCTCAGAGGTCTTATTTTGTAATCACGTTGGTAGTTCTCTTCCTCTCCAAGTCTCCTCTTAATTGTAAAACTTAGTTGAATAATTATAATTATAGAAATATAATTATAGACTCAGAATAATGGAATCCAAGAATCAGAAGGATCTTAAATGTCATTTAATCCAATCCATACCTGAGCAAAATTCCTTTCTGCAACATACTTGAAATATGGTCACAGAGCCAAAGGCCCTCTTTGGACTAGCTTCAATTGTTAGTAATTTTTTCCCTTAGCCTCAACTTACCTCTTTACTACTTCTCCATATTGCCTCTAGCTCTGCCTTCTGCCAACAAGGAGAATAAATCCAATCCTCCACAAGTCAGCCCTTCAAATATCTGATGATAAGATTCTAGCCTTACTATCTCTTCTGCAGGCTAAACATTGTCAGATCTCTTTAAAATATCTCAAATGGCAGGAATTCAGTGTTCTTCAATGTCTTGGCCACCCTTCTCTGCATAATCTCTGGTTTATTAGTGTTTTTTGTTTCCTAAAATGCAGTGCCCACAACTAAACAAAATATTCCAGGTAGATTTAACTATGGTAAAGCACAGAAGCAGGACAACTAAGAGCTAGTTTCTGGAAACTATGGTTCTTCTAAGAAAACCTAAGTACCTTTCTTGGTAGCCATAACACAATATTACTTCACATTTGGGGGATGGCAAGTCACTAAAACCCCCCAGATCTTACAGAACTGTTGCCATGCCATATATTTCCATATAATATTTACAAAGCTGATTTTTTACACAACCATAAGATAATTTATTTATCTCTAATTTTACCTTAAAATTAAATATCTTAAAATGTGGTTCAACATTCTATCCTGTCAATATTTTTGAATACTTTTATCCAGTATTAACTATGTCTCACTGCATTGTAGTATCTGTTTATTAAATAAAATTACCATCTGTACCTTTACTAAATCATCGATAAAACTGTGAAATAGCACAAGGGCAAAGATAGATCCCCAAAATTTGCCAATATAGATTAAGTTAATATCAATTTATTAATAATTACTCTTTAAGTCCATCTATTCAACCAGGTCCAGAAATTCACTCAACAGTATTATTATAGTATTATTATATTTACTCCCTCTCTCCATATTTCTCATAAGAATAGCATGAGAAACTTGACCAAATGTTTAGTCAAAATTCAAGTAATCTACAGGATTCTCCTGATGTACCAGTCTATTAACCTGAAGGCGATGGCTGTAAAAAGAAAGGATTGGATGGAAGACATGTTATGGTGGTAGAAACAGATTTATTAACTAATTGTATATATGAGGTGAGGGAGAAAGATAATTTAAAGTTAATCCAGAAATTGGCATATTGTGAGATTGGAAGAATGGTGGTTCCTTAAACAAAAATTTAAAAATTATGAAAGGTAAGTGGGTTAGGAGGAAGATAATGAGTTCTGTTTTGGACATGAGTGTGAGATATCTTGGACATTCATTTTGAAATACCCATTAGGTATATTATAAGCCTAGATTCCTCCAAATCCCATTAGCAGATCAGATCTGGTCACTCAACTCCACTTAGATGAATAGGGAATTATCAACTAAAATCATTCTAATATAATGACAGAGCACAAGCCCTTACCATTTGTCCTGATGGTGTGCCTTGAGGCCCTGTGGTTCTTGCCGTTTACCATTCTGCTGTAATAAAACAACTAGGCCTTTCCAAAAGCCCTAAAGCTGAACACCATTGTCTTTCCAAACAGAATGTGAGTCCCTCAAGAGCAGGGACTATTATGAACATTACTAATTCAAAGAAAACTCTTGAAAAAGGACAAAGTTGAATCAGTTGGTTTATTATATTACTATGATTTTAGTAAAATATTTTCAGTTATTGTCATTTTTATCTGAATTTTTTTTTCTTTTTTCCAGAATGGATTTAGAACTCTTCATTAAAAATCCCAGGTAACATTTATTTAAAAAAACCATCAACAAATCCATAGTTAGAAAAAACACAAAATTTCATAATACCTTAAGCAACTATTGAACTATTCTCAGTTTGCACATTATATTAAATCATATAATAAACTATTGGGTTATATACTCAAAAAATCATTTAATTTAGTTTTAATGTGGGGATATAGAAATATGCATGTATATGTGCATATATATATATATATATCCAGACATAATATGTGTGTATATGTATATACATACACACAATAAAGTGATCTAGTCATTCTCAATTCAAAAATATTCTTAATATAAATATTCAGAAACAATGAACAGCCGAAGCACTGTCTATTGTATTTAAATTTCTTCATAATTCAAAGAAAACCCTTATTCAATATCAGTTGGGAACTCACTGTAGATTTAATAACACAGAAAAGCAGTACTTTAATATTTTAACTACACTATTAAAAATTAAAACATACCACATCAACTTCTCTGAAAGGTAAACTTACCATGTCTTTTTGTTCATTGCAAGTTCCATTATCATGCGCCTAAAAATACTTAAAACAGCTTTACAGGCATCAACTTGCTCTTTCAAAAGTATGGGAACTTCAGCACATGGCTCCAATAAAAAGACATTGGCAGAATTTGTCAAAAACACCTGTGAAGCAATACATTGTTTTTCATTTTATTTTTATTTTGAAATTAAACACCAGACAAGATAATTTCCATATAAGCAGCAGAATGCAAAAAAGACTACATATGAAATCTTGAATCTCCATTTCATACTTCTTGCTTTCTTTTTTTAAAAGTATAATAATTTAAGATATTACTTTCAAAACTGCCCTGCCTATATGTTATTCCTTCTGAACTTCTGTTCCTTTCTGTGCATTTAAAAAACAGCTTCAACAGCTAACTTTTTGGACATAACTTCTCCCTCTCCTTCCAGCTTTCTCCAAATTAAAATGTGAAAAATACTGTCTTATTTCAAGTAAAGCTTGACAATTCAAACAAAATAAATTCACAGTAACCATGTGCAAAAAAAAAGTCTTTTTTCGCAACTGATTCTATCACTTCTTTCAAGAAGAGGGTAATATAAAATGTTGCAGCATTGTAAGGAATGATATACAGTGTTTAAAACAAAAAAATGTAATTTCTTAAAAAAATTTACTTTAAGAATAAATATACTTATTTTTGTCTACCAGGTTCCATGCTATCAGAATAGTGTTACTTTTTATGTCAGAAAGACAAATGGAGAATATTAAAATCCTTAAAGGTTTGGCTTATTTAGCTTTTAAAATCACAAATATTAATAATATCAATTAATTCATTTATCTGAAACAAAATTAAACTGAGGCATATATAATCTAAATGAAACAAACATTATGGAACAGCTTTTAAAATACTTATCTGATTCCCTCTCAAATCCCTAAAGTAAGGGAAAGAAAACTGCAGTTAGGCTAGGAATGGTGGCAGGGACAGGACTAAAGGAGAAAAGAAAAATCTGACCAATAAGCAACCAGAAAAGACATGTTTTACTCTGAATAGGATTTTAAGAGCATGAATTTGTCAGGGGAATAAGTGAGTCAACAGGATGAAACAAAGTAAACTTATCTCTTTAAAAATTATTGCTATTGGGAGCAGCTGGGTAGCTCAGTGGATTGAGAGCCAGGCCTAGAGACAGGAGGTCCTAGGTTCAAATCTGGCCTCAGACACTTTCCAGCTGTGTGACTCTGGGCAAGTCACTTGACCCCCATTGCCTATTAAAAAAAAAAATTAGTGCTATTGCTGTTTTGGCCATTATAATACCTTTTTGCAGGTATTGTCACATTCAAAAGAATGGCCATACCCCTAATTTCAGGATAAAACAAATGTGCAAAACAGTTAAATGTATATTCTATTATCATTTAAATTTATATAGCTAACTTAATCATAGAGATTGAGTCTATAAACAACTATGGCCTCGAATCAACTGTACTTTCTGACCAGAGAAGAAAAATTGATGATATTTAGATTCAATATGAGTATAGAAATATTGCACTTAATTTTGAATTTTCTTACATAAGGAAAAAACTATATCACTTGAACTAAGATGGTTTGATAATTACTAGAAAGAACACCTCCACCAAAGCTAAATCTTCCATATGCTTTTCCAAAATAAAAATTATGAATGGCTTCATGTTAAATTGAATACAATTATTCATCTTTTAACAGAAAAGAAGAATATCTTTTTAGTCAATCTATCATAGATTCAGGAGTTCAGTAAATTTTAAGACTGAAATAAAGGCAATATAAATCTATTATCTAAAATGAATGGATTCGTGTACTTGGCATCCTTGATCTACAACTCAACCACACCAAAGGAAAAATGTTCCTAAAGTTTTAAAAGTTAATATATATATATATATAAAGACACATTTCATACCAATTTACTCATTTTCTTGCACTTAATGAAAAATATCAGAATGACAACTAGTATATTGAAGACAAAAACCATGTCCCATTTCTCTTGCCTAGGGCCTGGTATGATACAATGCATGTAAAATAGATATTTAATTGTTTGTGAAATGAGAATCTTCAATGCTGCATTATGTGAAGATGGGATTTTTAGATTTAATCACCAGAAGCATATACACCCCACTTATTCTTAAGTGGGGAATTTCTGTGACCCACATGTGTAAAAGTGGGTGATGAATCAGAAACCATTGACTGCCACTGGGCAATCCTAAGCAAAATTATAGACTATAATTGATCCACATAAAAGTAGAGCCAGGCACAGGAAGTGACACAAAAGAAGCATCTTAAAAAGGAATTATAACTTCCTGTGGGGAGTTCTTCGTTCTTTAGTGTTCTGAGTTCTAGTTGGAGGCTGATGAAGAATCTGCTTCATAGACCTGAGACTCTGGACTTGGTGAGATTATTCTTAAATCTCTCCCTTTAAACTACTATGAGGGTGAGTGAAAAAGACTGACTCCTTTCCTGGATTTTCTGAAGGGACAAGCCTCAGAAGAGGCCTCCCCTAGAGAGAGGCTTCGTGGCTTTATTCATCACTGGGCCCTCAGCTCAAGGCTGAGGCCCCTCCAGCTGAGGACTAATTAGCCTTGCCTGGGTTGAGTCATGGGCCAGAGCAAAATACTCAGTGAGGTAGGTTAGATATCCTACCCTAATCTCTCTCTGATTTTCTTACTTTCACTTTCTCTCCTTTTGTAAATAAATTACCATAAAAATCATTTGGAATTGAGTAATTAACTCCTGGAAACCATACTCTCAAATAATTTAGTCCAATCATTTAATTTTAACTCCTTACACATTCTTCCCCTTTCCATTATGAACACTTTTTCATAATGAAGGATACTATAAGTACCAAGTTCAAAAGGCACAATGAACTATAAAATCTGGATGCATTAGGCTAAGAACAAATCAGGAAGAAAGATTGAAAGGACAGTTAATGCTACTGAATTCTTCTCAATTCATCAACCTCAGGTGATCTGTAGCATAACTTAACTTACTGAAAAAAAAGCAATATCTATTTTCCAACAGCTGACAAAGGCACTTTATTCTATCTAAAACACTAGACATGAGTAAGGAGAATTTTTCAAACAATTGCTTAGGTAATATTCATTCATTAGATTTCTTTTTCTAAAGATTACTAAGTAAAAATTATACAGATTTGTAAGTTTTATATTCTAACTGCTCTGGCCAATTCCAATATAAAATGAGCAAAGACTTGAGTTTTTCTGTGAGTTTGTTTTACTACCTAAGACTTGAAAGACTTAGTTCAATGCTGAATACAAAGTCCAGAAAATCCTGTTTAAATCCTGCCTCAGACACTTCCTACCTGTGGGAGCCTATACAAGTCACATAACTTCTATTTTATTTAAATTTTTTTTTGAGCCCTTAACTTCCATGTATTGGCTCCTAGGTAGAAGAGTGGGCAATGGAGGTCAAATGACCTGCCCAGGGTCACACAGCTGGGAAGTGTCTGAGGCCTAATTTGAACCTAGGACCTCCCATCTCTAGGCCTGACTCTCAATCCACTGAGCTACCTAGCTGCCCCAAGTCACATAACTTCTATTACCTTTAGTCTCCTCATCTGCAAAATGCAGACAATAACATCTATCTCAGTTATTGCAAAGTTCAAATGAGATAAAATAAGTACAGTACTTTGCAAACTTTAAAGAGCTACATAAATACAAAGTATCATTATTACTAATAATAACAATAATAATAAATAGTATCTATCTCAAAGGAGTTTCCATTCTCCTGGGAGATACAGCATGTAAATAAGTTAACAAGTATAAAGTATATAAAAAGCAAAAAAATAACAAATAACTAGGAAGATCAGGAGAAACACATGAAGAAAGTCACTCTGAGGCTATGCTTTAAAGCAGTGGTTCCCAAACTTTTTTGGCCTACCACCCCCTTTCCAGAAAAAATATTACTTAGCCCCCTCGAAATAATTTTTTTTTTAAATTTTAATAGCAATTGACAGGAAAGATAAATGCACCTGTGGCCATCACCACCACCCTGGATTACTGCAGCACCCACCAGGGGGTGGTAGTTCCCACTTTGGGAATCACTGCTTCAAAGGAAAAGAGGAATTCTAAGAAACCAAAGTGATGGGTAAGAGTATTCTATACCTGGGGAACTCTCCAACTGACTGGATAGAGAATACTAGGTGAAGACCAGTTGAGAGAGAAACAAAGTTAGGCTGTGTTATTTATAAATTGCACAACACCTAAACAAAAAGAGCAAGCAGTTAAGACATTTAGGAAAAGATAGAAATTAAAGTGTAAAGTAGATAACAAGTATCTCCCAATAGCTGTTCAATGTCTCTACTCAAAGCAGAATAGCTACTAATTTCCTGATTTGCTTTTAGGATAATGCATCAAAAGCCTTCCTCCCACCTGCCCAAAAATGAACAATTCTAGACCACAGACTAGAATTAGCAGTTAGATTGTTACTAAGAAACAGAAAATGGCAGCTATGATAGAAATTATAATGGAAACTTCAAAGGGAAATTACCATTGCATCTCTGAATCTGTAAAAGAGTAGTCAAAAGAAACTGGCATCATTCTAGATTTAAGGATAACTTTCCATGGGGTTGAGAAGTTTAAGGTGGTTGTCGTGGACTAAAACTCTACAGAAGTCATCCCAGAAGAGAAGGGAAGCTCTTAAGGATGAAATTCTCAGGGGGAACATAGGGAGCTGTCTAGAGAGACCAATGTGTATGGCTAGGGAACTCCCAAACTTAATTTTTTTTAATTATACAAAAGAAGGAATTAAGGCAGAAATAGATGGTGAATGCAGAAATATGGTATGATCCAATAAGACAGTGGTTCCCAAACTTTTTTGGCCTACTGCCCCATTTCCAGAAAAAAATATTACTTAGCACCCCTTGTTACATACTATCACCTCCTCCTTACAGTTATTCACCATCCCCAAATGCACCTGTGGCCATCACTACCCCCCTGGATCGCTGCAGCACCCACCAGGGGGCGGTGGCACCCACTTTGGGAATCACTACAATAAGAAGTGTCCGGGGAGTTAAAGCTTAGGATTATCAGAGATCCACAAAGTATCAAGGCCTATTTTATGGTAGGAAATTAAGACAGAGAGGGATTTTTATGACTTGCCCAGGGTAGAACATTTTTTTTAAATGGCTTAGACTGGACGGTATGCCTAAGGATAAAAAAGGTTTTACTATTGTTTTTTAGCTATTTGGGAAAAACAGATCAGTTAACTAAATATTAGGACTGTTACTTAAAAAGATAACAGAAAAAATAAGAGAAAACAAAGATGTTCTTCAGCTTTATTTTCCTTGAGTTTCTTTCTGCCAATATCTTTCAGATGTAAAATACAGAAAACATGTAAAAGGAAATGCATATATATGTTAGAGGATAAAAAAGAGACCATTTATCTGTCCTTTAAGAGTTGAAATGAAAAGACTAGTATAGATGCTGATAAGATAGAGAATTAGGCCTGGACACAGGAGGTTCTGGTTTCAAATCTGACCTCAGACTATTAGACATACCTATATGACCCTGGGCAAGTAACTTAACCCCAATTGCCTAAATACTTATCTCTTCTGACTTGGAATCAATACTTAGTATCAATTCTAAAGCAAAATGTAAGGGTTAAAAAAATACTCTCATAATTTTATACTCTGTAGTTCTGAAAGAATGAACAAATGAAGCATGATATTTATACAAATATGCAAAGATTTGTGGTTAAGCACTGAAAATACAAATATAAAAAAACGAGATGTGATTGGGAAATGACTGATAGCCCAACATAACTATAATTAGGGAGTGGAATGGAAAGTACTTAAAGGGAAAAAAATAAAAAATAAGTAGAAGGTAAGATAGGAAGAAGATAGCAGGGGGATTTAAATGACAGACTAAGGATTTTAACACAGAATAAAAAGTTAATGATTATATTAGTGCCTGAAGAATGGGAAGAAATATGCTTTTGAGTTAAAAAAACATTACCTACAAATTTAATCAATCTTCAAAAGTTCCACCAAGGCAAAAAATTGGAAAATGAGAAAATGTCTATATCTGTTGGCGATGGAATACTATTGTGCTCAAAGGAATAAAAAACTGGAGGATAAAATTCCATGTGAACTGGAATGACCTCCAGGAATTGATACAGAGTGAAAGGGGGAGGACCAGGAGAACATTGTACACAGAGACTGATACACTGGTAAAAATCAAACATAATGGACTTCTCTACTAAAAGCAATGCAAGGATCCACAGCAAGGCTGAGGGACTTACAAGAAAGAAAACTAGCCACATTCAGAGGAAGAATTGTGGAAGAAGAAACACAGAGGAAAAACAACTGCTTGAACACATGGGCTAATGGGGATATTATTGGGGATGTAGACACTAAACGATAACTCTAGTCCAACTATTAATAATATGGAATTAGGTCTTAATCAATGATCATGTAAAAACCAGAAACTCAGTGGAATTGTGTGTTAGCTAAGGGTGGCAGGGGAGGGAGGAGGAGAGAGGGAAAGAACATGAAATATGTAACTATGGGAAAATATTCAAAATAAAAACTTAAAAAAAAAAGTTCCACCAATCTGCATGCTTTTTCCCCCTAGGCTTTTACATCTGCTGCCTCACCTATATGTACAAAAATTAATATATGTAAAAGAATAATTGTTTGGTTAAGGTTAAGATATTATTTAATTTCTAGGTATCATTGCAAGAAATTTCTACACTCAAAAGAACACTGAATGTGAAGTCTAAAATCAGCATAACTTTTGGCAAGTCTCTTTGGCCGGTCAATAAACATTTATTAAGGATCAAGTAAGTGCTAGACCCTGTGTTAAGTGCTAAGGCTACAAAAGAAAGGCAAAAGCCGTCTCTGCCCTCGAGAAGCTCTTATGGGGGCACAGCATGTACAGAGCTGTATGTATAAACAAGCTATCTAAGGGATAAACTGCAGAATATCCTTCCTGTTGAAGGTGAGATTTTAGATAAAACTTGAAGGAAACCAGAGAAGCCAGCAGGCAGAGCAGAGGAGAGGAAAAAAAACAAACCCAAGCATGGGGGACAGCCAGTGAAAATGCCTGGAGTCAGGATATGAAATGTACTGTACAAGTAACAGCAAGGAGGTCAATGTCACTAGATCTCAGTGTCCTTCCTCATCCTTCAAAGGAGGGGGGTGGACTAGTTGATGCAATTAACTCTAAATCTTGTCATCTAAAGGTACTGTAACAGCTATTACTTTTCTATTCTAATGTGCAAATTTGGGCATTGAGAGATTAAATCAAAGGCTGGCAAACTACTGCCCACAGCCAAATCTATCAGCTGCCTCCTTTCAGCTCAGTCAGCTAAAAAGGGTTTTTACTTTTTAAAATGAGTTTTACTTTTTTTTAAAGATGTAAAAGACATTTTAAGCTCATCAATATAATCTGGTAAACTTGGCCCTCAAGTGATACTTGGATGATCCTTGAAATAAATTATCATTGATGGTTCCCATATGCAGTGAGTGTAAAGTAATATATAATAATTTCTCACATTTATTTAGCTCTACAGAATACCTTCTTCATAGTAACTCTATGAGCTATGCAGAACTAATATCATCTTTCCCACTTACAGATGAAACAACTGATTTTCAAAGAGCTTAGATGACTTGTCTAAAGTCACACATGCACTGAAGTCAGGACATGCCAAAAGAATACTTCTCAGACAAATTAGGGTTACAATGATAGTCCTGTTACCACAAATTTTTCCCTCCAAAAAAAAATGAATTTATGTTTTTGTAAGCCTCCTTCTGCAATACAGTAGGAAAAATAAAATTAGAAGATCTTTAGTTGATTAAAGGAATAGTTAGAATGAAAATTTAATAGATTCTGGTTGATTGTTTCAAATTTTATATGTGTTAAAAATAATACTTGATAACAGTAAATAATTGAAATGAAGTTATACTAAAAAAAATAAAATGTTTTAAGAAAATAAAATTTCTTGGCCATTTTTTAACTTTATTTGTCTGACTACATACCTGTAGTGTAGCTTGTACACCAGCTTTAATATTCTTATTATCATCTTCTAATATACAGCCTCTGCTAACAGCACTAGTAAAAGAGTAAGTTCGTCCCCAGCTTGAAGATCGTTTGTGACCAGAATGTTCAGTTGTGGCCTTTTAAAAACAAAAATCAGTTAAAATAGAAGAAAAACATATAAATTAAAGAATTTAGGAAAGTTTTAAAATGTAAAATATGTACTTCTTCAGTATTATTCAGACCTGTTCATCAGTCTTGTGTTCCATTATTCAAAAATCAAGATTTTTACTAATATAGATTATTGGTACAATTATATACATCTTTTGTTCAGCAATATGTCAAAACATTTAATAAATTATTTCCTGTGAAAATATGTTCTTTTAGAAAGTATCTCAGGCTATTTTTTGAAACAGTTTTTTAGAAATCTTAATGAAATCTAGAAATTTCTGTTGTTTTTCAACAATAGGCCACACTATAAAAATGTACCTTCTATATGACTTCTGGCTGGGACAATAACAAAATCAACACCTGGGGCATCTAATTTCAGCTACATTCACTGCATGATAACAGTGTATATGTTAAGGAAAATACTTCCTTCTGTTTATTTTAGAAAGACTTTTAGAACCTGATACTGGAAATTAATATTTTGTCAGTATCTTGAAAATCTTCCTAACAAATGCTTACCAACTAAATTGTTCTGGATACTATATGCCATTCTAGTAAAACCTTTTCTTGAAGTCTAACAGTTGTCCCCAAATTTCATTTACATAAACATGAATGTTAAAAATGTAATGTTAGTGTATAAAGTATAAGTGTATGAAAATATTTATTAAACAACCAACCTTAAAAAGTAGTCAGAAAAAGTGATTTGCAAAAATTTGTTAATTAAGGAGTCTTTGCTTTGGAGCTCCTTCTATGAAAGCTCAAGACCCTTTATGAAATAGCTCAGAGTCAGACCATTCACAGGTCCTCAAAACAATGCAGTTTAAAGAACAAAAGACGCTTAAGGAAAATTACCTATTTTCTATCAAAAATGTATTTCCAGCTAATGTAGCAAATAAAATAGCACCTGTTTATTATCTGTCTCTGTCACTGAAAATCCCAAATTTGCATCGTCATCTTGAATAATGTCTTTTTTATCAGGTTCCTCCATGAACAAAGGTTTGTCCTGTAGTATCCACTTTCTATATACTTTGACCACTTTTCTTGTTACAGATATGTCACAGGATGGTAACAAAAATGCCTGAAATAATAAAGAAAATTCTATTTTAAATATGATATATGCCCATAGGTCTATCATTGACTATCAAAAATATATAGTTCAACATTAATTTCCTATCATATCTGTGTATATGTGTATATTTACGTAGATCTTTATATATATATTTGGGTAGATATATATTTAGGTAGATCTTTATATATCTATAGCTTTATAGTTTTCTAATCATTTATTAAGAGTTATATCATCTTGAAAATATTTTGTATTACAATGTATTTAACAACTTACGTATATATCATATCCTACCAGTAAAATGTAATCTGCTTGAAGGCAGAGTACCTTTCTTTTTGTGCTGTTCTTGTATGTCCAGGGCTTTGTACAGTGCCTTGCATAGAAAAGTATTTTTAAAAAATTTGATTGAATTGAATTTTCAGTAAAACACAGTATACAAAAAATGGGGTAAAAAGAAGCCATGTGTCCCTCTTTTTGGAGACAGCAGTGGTGAGCTCCTATCAGCTCTTCTATTTAAGAGTATGCTCAGAGCAGCCATATCATCATTTTTCCAGGCTACACTCATGAGGACTTCAATTGTCCCAGGGCAGTGATGGGCAAAATACAGCCCAGGCCAGATGGGGCCCCCAGAAATGTTCTATCCTACACGACATTATTCCTAATCTGCTGAATACCATGAGTAGGATACAATACAATGTAACTTCAAAAGAGTTGCCTTAGAAACAGACTGACAGATGAGCATTTCCTTTCCTTTGGCCCCCTCTTTAAAAAGTTTGCCCATCACTGCTCCAGGGAAATTCATCCTCCTCCAAGGTTACATATACTGGGGAGAAGAATCCAAAGGAAGGAACATCCACTGAGTTGACCTATAGGTGAAGGGAGTGTGCCTCGGATCACTCATGAAATAGTAGTCCTAGCTAGCAGCTCACCTATCAAGAAACAGGCCAAAGGCAAATCAAAGGAGGCAAAGCTGCTGACAGAGGAGTAAAGGAATTCAGAAACTAAGCTCAGTTGCAAGTGAGATGAGTATGGCCTGGGCCCCTCAAGAAATGGCAGTTCTGGCTAGGAGCTCACCAATTAGAAAAGCTAGACAGATGCCTAATTAGAATCAATAAAAGCCTGTACATACAACAGTAAATATTAATATGCTAAAAAGCAAATGCATAAAATAGATGACTAAATCATCTATTAGTTTTCCTAAAAAATAATACCTATTAAAAACAAGTATTCCGGTTGGATTGAAAAATCTGAAAATAATCCCAATGTTTCACATTCTCCATGCATACATTTATATTCAAGGAGAAAGAACTGAATTATTGTCAGAGAACTGCAAAATTCCCTTGATAACACTAAGCTTCTCCCAAAAACAAAAGCCCCATCTTCAAAATGATTTGAACTGTAAGAAGAGAGAGTCTGGTCATGTGGCAAGGGGAAAGACTGACAGGTGGATAACAACAAAGTTTTACTTGGATCCTTGACACATTAAGAAAAACCAAAGAAGTCCTGCAGAATATCTGACTGACCTTTATAATAAAATTATGAAAGGACATGAACAAGAGTCACAGAGAATGGGCAGGACAGATGAATTGACACTGATATGGTTAGAGGGAACATCCAATGATGAGATCATAGATTCATTTGAGTATCTGTTGTTATTGTTTAGTCCTACTTGATTCTTCCTGATCCTGTATGAAGTTTTCAATGCAAGGATACTGGAGTGGTTTGCCATTTCCTTCTTCAGAGGATTAAGACAAATAGAGGGTTAAGTGACTTGCCTGATATCATGCAGGTAGTATTTAAGGCCAGAATTTAACTCAGGTCTTCCTAACTCCAGGCCCACCTAGCTGCCTAATTTGAATATTTACTTTACACTTTAAAGATTAAATATAAATTATAAGAATGTACTTCATAGTTCTGGTCACATACAATTGATCAACACCTAAAAGCAAATAAAACTAAACACTAAGTATACTGGTCATTTCTACAAAATGAATGATGGAAATACCTATAGTAGTCTTATACAGTACTCAAAGTTTATGGAAAGGGTATATGTTTTTTGCTTCAATGAAGATCTTCTGGTATTTTAATATATTTAGATGGGATCTAGCAAGACTCCACTATATAAATTCATCAATCATTGGGATAATACTTTGAGAATAGTTGCTTGGAAAAACAACTTTTCGATGAATGACAACAGTTATTCTCTTATGTT
Organism: Gracilinanus agilis; assembly: GCF_016433145.1. Lineage (NCBI taxonomy): Eukaryota > Metazoa > Chordata > Mammalia > Didelphimorphia > Didelphidae > Gracilinanus > Gracilinanus agilis. Next base: position 142,629,926 of record NC_058131.1, read on the forward strand.
GAGGAATTTTTAGAAATTTCCAATCTGGCTTCAGTCTATCTTTCACATACAAATATTCAAAGTCCACTTGAAGTATAGGGAAAACAAAAATGAATAAAGATTAAATGTTATATACCTATGGAACATGGTCCTGTACAATCCTTCTACTTCAATGACTCACAATAGCATAGAGATGATTCTGAACATTTAAAGCTCTGCCAGTGATTCTAACAAACTTGGAAAGACTGAGTATAGGGTTCTCATCTATCTACATACAGAGATGCATTAAAAGAAGTTTCAACATTAGATAGTGAAATTTTTTGGCCATACTTATCCTTGAAAAAGATAAAAATACAAATCTTGTCTCAGTCCTGAGTAAACTCTTCAATTTCCATGCTAATTGGAGCAAAGTGTCACAAAAGAAAAGCCAATAAGGTTTTTAAATGCATCATTTTTAGCCATTCACAAACATCTGTCTGCCCAGTATATTTAATGTGAAAGTTTTGTCCAAAAACTGAATTGACACACTACTAATAGAAATAGATCATATCGAAATTTACATGACCTTACAAATTCTACTCTAAAAAAGCAAATACAAAAGAGCTAGCAAAGTTGATTATATAGTGTGCTCAAAGACAATGAGAAATACAATTTCATCTCACCAAGGCACACTGTACATTAGTAAGCTAATTATAATAAAGATGACAGCAGTTCATTTGCCAATCTCTATGTTAGTGGGTGAAGTAGTAGAAAGATTATATGACACACTAAATAATTTTAAGATAAGTCAACATAAATCATAATACTTGGTGACATAAATTAGAAGGTGATCACAGAAGAATAAAGCAAAGACTGCATTGGCAAATGCCATGCAAGTTGAAGAAATGAAAAACAGCAAAGGCACAAAGACAATTTAGAAACCTGAAGTCTTTCTTCATGAATATTTTCTCTAAGACTGTTGGAAGACACTGAATGTGTATGTGTTGGGGGGAGGGAAGCATCCTTCCCATACTTTTAATTCTCATTGAAATCATCCTGGTACACAGCCACATCTTTTCTTCTTTTCTCACCTCTACTACTCCAATAATCTTCAAACTGGCCTTCCTTCTTTTAATCTTTTCCCTTCTCCAGTACATCCTCAATTTGTTGCTGTTCAGTTATAACTGATTCTTCATGTCCTCATTTTGAGACTTTCTTGACAAAAATAATGCAATGTTTTGCCATTTCCTTCTCTAGCTCATTTTGCAGATGAGGAAACTAAGGCCAAAAGAGTTAAGTGACTTGCTGAGGATCATACAGCTAGTGATCTGTCTGAGGCCAGATTTGAACTCAGGAAAATGAGTCTTCCTGACTCCAGGCCTAGCACTCTAATCACTGAGCCACCCAGCTGCCCACATCCTTCATTACATTGTCCAAAAAAATCTTTATTTTCATTCTAATCACATGACCCCTCTACCCCAAAACCTTCAATGGCTCCTAATTTTCTCAAGAACATATTATTCAGGCCAGGCAGTATGCATCACATTCTTCTTTATATTAAAATTACTTGTGGGCATTTATTTTTATCCTTAACAGAATTTTATTCTTTAGAATAAAATCTATAGTGGTGCACTGCTGATACCTAATAGAACTCTTTAAAATATACTAAGTATATGCTAGGGCAAACTGTGCCAAGAGTTGCTCTCTGGCAGTACACATGGCAAGACAAGTGTAAGTTCTGGCAGTTCAGACAAAATTTTTGGCTAGATAAAATTTATTTGAAAAATTTGAAGAAATTTATCTGTCTCATGAAGAGACAGAAATGACTGAACACTAATACTATCATCACCATTATCATCATCATTAATAGGCCATTGTGAGTTTTTCTGGCCAAAGAATTCATCATAAGTTGTTAATGAGCCTTTATGAAATCGGCGTGCACAGTATGTAGAAGTTTTGGTGATAAGGCATTACAAAAATAAAATGTCAAGAAATAAAAATTGAATAGGAAGAAATTAGAAGGATTATTATTTAGTTACTTCAGCATCTCAGTTTTTTAGAACCATTACCTGATAACAGAAACAAGATTATCAAACCCCTCCTAAACACAAAGAATATATATTCTACTAACCTGACGAAATATTTCATTGATAAAATTGACATAGCCTCGAGTGGACAAGAGAATTCGCTGAACCATTTCATATACAGTTCGATGTTCTTCTTCAATGCTACAAAGGCTGGAATTACTGAGTCTCCGATCAGACAAAGTACTGCTATTAGAATGATTTTTGTCCTGTTCAGATGGCCCACTAACTTCCAACTCAGAGGTTTTCTCTTGTACCATTCCACCAACATTCTAGAAAAGAGTAGTAGCAACTTGCTTAAAAAGTTTACAAAACATAAGCCACATTTCAAAAAGCTATGATATTTATTAAAGGAACATTGATTAAAATCAATTCCCAGTTTAAGATTCTAGGGAAATCATCAAAACTGTGATTCAAAATCACTATCAGTGACCTACCAAATAGTCTATATAACTTGTACTTTACTTAAAAAATTTTAATTCATAAGCTATCCCCTCCCTATTTCAACTATATTTATCTCTCAGGGAAATCATTAACAAATTGTAATCTATAGCTAAATTTTTTTTAAAAAACACAAAAATGCAGGTTGAATAGATATTAAATCAGCTGAAGTTACCATAAAAATTGGAAATTAAAAAGCTTCATGTCAAACATGACTTGAAATGCTTATGTTTGGTCCATAAACTAGTGATAAATCTCATGATCCATAGAAATGGGTATTAGTAAAAATAAAAAGATCTTGGGGGAGTTGTGAATGTGGAATCAAAATGTGGTAGTTCCACTGTCAAAGATAAGGAAAAGTTCTCGATGGGTATACAAATTGACAGATCTTTCCATTTCTTCATGGGCTCACTATTTTTATTCTTAAATTTCCCTAGGATGATAGGGCTTAGTTAGGTCTCTTTGCCAAATTTTATGTACATTTACATTTACCTTGACTGTTTCTCATTGTTTTGTGGAATGATAGCTGTCTATAATCTTACAACATCCTTCTCTGTTAGAGTTTACAAAAGAGTTTATTTTCTTAATCAGTGTTACCCTTGGTTACCATTTCTCTCTATTTGGCAAGGAGATCAAATGTCTTCTTGGTAAAGAAGTTTCTGGATCCTTTTAATCTCTTCTGAAGGTAAAGAAGAAACTAATGTGTTATAAATAAAAGGCAAAAAAGGAAGAATGTATCCCTGGAACCCACAGTTGCTCACCAAAGAAGATCCTCTAGCCACAAAGATGGTTTATGGCAAAGTAATTTTAAATTATAAATGGTGGAATTGGCTGTACTAATTAGCTGGTCCCACTCTTTGTTTTGGCAACATGAAAGTTACCTGGCTAATACTAGAAAGGTTAAGTAAAAAACTACAAATGATTATATTCTAGCATCCAAGTACCATGTGGGTTAAGGTAAACTACACAGATTAAATGTGAAAAATAATCCAAGCAGAATTTTTGTGCATAAACTATTTGTTGATTTGATGTCTGTCCCTTAATCTCACTTAAAAATTTCAAGAATATGATTCTAATATAACACATTTCAAAAGTTGCACTATTTTTTGAATATTGGCAGAAGGACATCATGAAACAGAAAATACCAAACAACAATCTTTTAGTTTAGGCAATTTTGCAATCAAACAAACATCCTAGAATGAAGGAAGTCTCAGATATTTCATAAAGAGAGGAAATGACTGATCTTTCTAAATACACATTAAATAGTGCATAACAGCACAACTTTTTGTAATTACTATTTCTGGTTCTCACACCAGGCAGCTCACATCCTCCCCAAATTCAATTCATTTCTTTTGGCTGTTTGTGTTTGTTGGATAAAAAGAGTGAAAACAAATGATTAATACAATACCTGGATGATTTTAGGCAATACTTCTCCTCCATTTTTAGTATTCTGAGTTGTAGTTAGGTATTTCTTTTCCAGAAAAAATGTTACAATCCACTTAATAAAAGCAACACGAGCTGCCATATATGGAATTTTTGTGCTATAAGTATTTTCATTGTTTCGAGTTGCAGTAACATATACTGGTTTTGGTCTTGAATGGGGGATGTCTGGCAATGTAAAAGAAAAAAATCTAGTTAAGTAAATCACCAAAAAACATGAAAATAAATATATGTATTTGATGTATCTATCTAAATTAGAAATATATTGTATAGATTTGGTGTAGAGATTTCTGGATTCTGACACTCTAAAATCCTATTTTAAAAAGTAGTACTTTTTGATAGTATTGTAATTGTCTTCATGTTAAGAGTTTGGTTTAGAAAGTAATTTTGGATCTAAATTATTCATCTATTTGTTTCTAGCCTATATTATTTTATACCTAAAGACCATCTATTGTACAAATACAAAGAGTATAGACGAACACACACACACACACACACACACACACACACACACACACACAGACAATACAAAGAGCATGACATTGCTGACAGAAAATCAGTCTTGGAGGTAGGAAGACCAAGTTTCAAAAATGACTTTTAATACATTGTTCAGTAAGCATCAAGGATCCAGAACTATGCTCAATGTTGGGGATACAAATACAATATAGTAATACTGGCTTTGACACCGTAAGAAAAATTACCTAAACTCTCAGGGACTCAAATAACTTGCAAAGACAATAAGTTTAAGAATAGTTATGATTTGTATTGGTACAAGTGGTTTCCCTTAAGAAGGTATGCACACCAATTATAATTACAAATATAAAAACAACATGTATATGATATGTGTGTGTGTGTTTAACATAAAATATAGAGACACAATATGGATTAGTCAGAAGTATGCTGGACTTGGGATTAAAGAAATCTTGATTCAAATCCACTCAAGCTACATACCAGATGTATAACTCTGGCAAGTGACTTAATTTTTCTGTATCTGTTTTCTCATTTGAAAAATGAGGGTGGATTGAACTCAAAAAGGCCTCAAAAATCCCTTACAGCTCTAAATCTATGATCCTATTGTCATTAAAATGAAAAGAGGTACCTCATATGATTGCTTAGGCAAAACTAATAAATATTTTAATGCATTGTATAAATGTGAGAATATAATGATAAAAATAAAGGCAAAGAACAATCTGTGGCTGATATATAGTAAATTTAATGTACCCATCTGCAAACCTTTGTTAGGAATTAAAATGAAAGTAACTAATACGATACATTAACCAAATAAATTCATTTAAATTTTCTAACATTTTTCCTGGCAGAAGAATCTATTAAAAAGAATTTTACTTAATCAATGGATGATATAGTTTTTAAAAGTTCTGTCTCATTTTTAATCTAGCAAGTTTTCTATAATGTCAGCCAAATACATATTTTTCAGCCCTTCTCTCTACAATAGATCTTAATATGGAAATGTTCTTTGAGATAATACTTGACAAATGCAGCTGCCTATCTACATTGAAAATTTTTCTTACTGATACATGGCTATAGGATCTGTAATTGCTTAAGAAGCAAAGCTTTCTGCAAATATCTCTTCACAAAAACATATAAGCAAAGTCTCAGCTACCCCTTCCCAGTTACATACACACACACACACACACGCACGCACGCACGCACGCACAGACTAAATTATAATGAATTTGTGCTCTCTATTACAAAACAGGCAGTTCTGGATTTTATTAAGGGCAACTTATCCACTTTTTAAACACAAATTTTATTCCCAGGTTATTTTCTTAAATCATAATATGCCATCATCTGCTATGGTATGCTCAAGAAATGAAAACTAATTTTAATATACCCTAAAGAAAATAAAATTATAGTCAAAGTAATGCATTCCAAAGCACATAAAAATTATTTTTGGATTACTCAAGCATCCTTCTAAGAGTGTGAATAATTTAAATCTGAGAAGAATAAAAACTGCAATTTTTTAGAAAAGTCTTGAAAGCAGAGGTTTAAAAGTATCAAGGTTATAACCTTTTATGTGTGAAAAGTTATATTTCTTAATCAAAAAGATTTGAACAATCATGTTGAAGGAAATCATTTGAAATTCAATAGAAGTGGTTAAAATCACTACTTACCCAGGACAGGCTTGTAGAGGTTGGTTAATTTTGTAAATGACGGAAACAAATGGGGAAGATAATACTTTCGAAACAAAGTAAAGAGAAATTTAAACCCAGTGTCTTGGTTCTCCTTATTCTTCCATTCCAAGCTTGCAGCCTTCAAATATTATATTTTAAAAAATAATACATGTAATACATTTTTTTTCAAATCAACACACACTGAACTGACATGTTCTCAAAATTATAATACCAAGTTGAAAACTAACATTAATTTAAATAACGAAATCATTATATTTTAACAAAGTGCAAGAGAATAATTTGTTGTTATAATGAAGAATTATTTAAAAACAAATGTTTTAAAACTTTTCCATAAGCTGTCATTTTCTTATATAAATAAATCTCAAATACAGCAAACTATAAGTCATATCCATATAAAAACATCATAATTTCAAGTTATTTAAATATCCTAATATATTTCTTTGTTTATATGCTTTGTGATTTTTTTATCTTGAAAATCTCTAGTGGTTAAAATAAATCAGACATAAATTCTTGTATTAAAATAAAGATATTTACAGGCAAATAAAATACAGTAATTATAGTCTGGTCAATTCCCTATTCATTACATTTAGCCCTCTACCTCCTAGGACTTTACAATCAAGTCCAGTATTTCCTCCTAATTGTAGTCTAATAAAAGTCTTAGATTCCTTCAAAGTACAGCTCTGGTGCAACCTCTTAGAGGAATTAGCATTATGTCACGCATACTCTGGATTTACTTAATGATACATATGTTTAATCCTCCCAGTCAAATGTAGGCAACTTGAGCAGTGATTGTTCTGTTCCTCAAATGTAGGTACTTTAAAAATGTCTGTTATTTGTTGAAATTGATTTCTTTAAACATTTATTTTGATTTTAACCTGAAATGCATACTTATTATTATGAATAAAAGCTTCAGAAATTCATTTTAAAATCTTTCCTAAATTTTTTTCTCAATAGCTTAGAATTTTCTAAATTCTAATTTAGAATTTTCTAAATCCTCAAGTGAGAGAATCCTCTCCTTTTACCTCACCACCTGCCCAAATTTAGGTTAGGTATTATGATTAAAAAGTTAATATTAGCATTAACATTTAACCCCATAGCACCTAGCATGATTGCTAGTATATAATACACATTCAATCAATATTTGAAAATAATCATCTTACAATAAGTAATTGGAATGAAATTTTTTATAATCAATTTTCAATAGCTACCACACAATTTAGTAAATGAGTATAATTACAGAATTATAGACCTAGAGGAAATATTTGGGAGAAGCTAGATCAACCCCCCCATTTTCCAAATAAGAAAAGAGAAGTCTGGAAAACATAACTTGCCCCAGGGTCATAGAATTAGTTTTTGGAAGAAACAAAAGTAAAATTGAGGCCTAAGTGAATAAATTCTTTATGCTACATTCTCTTCATTCCTACCTTATGACACTAAGGAAAATAAAAAACTAAAGAGTATGAGCAGGAACTGGGCTATAAAACAGATGAACTTGTATGAATCATTTTCATAAAGTTGCAAGTAAATTGTGACAAAAATTCTGAAGCATAAAATATGACACAAATAAAATTTTACCTGCATACTGTGAATATATTGATGTTAACATAGCCCTTTATGGTCGATAAAATAACTACATCTATTTCATTTGTATTTCATAATAACACAGAGTGAAAGAGACACTAATAGTAGAAATAATATTTCCCCAATTTTATCAAAAAAGGAAACTGAAGCTCAAAAGGCTAAATGAATTGCCCAGGATCAATTTTTAAGTATTAGAGGCAAGATTTGAACCCGTTCTCCTGATTCCAAGTCTAGACTTAAATTTGTGGATCATCCTGAATTTTAAGGAGTTCTTGACCTTCTGAAATTGTGAGAAAGGGGCAGCTATGTGGTTTAGTGGATAAAGAGCTAAGCCTGGAGAGGGAAAGTCCTGGGTTCAAACTGGCCTCAGATACTTCCTAGCTGTCTGACCCTGGGCAAGTTGTTTAACCCCAAGTTCCTAACCCTTACTACTCTTCTGCCTTGAAACCAATACTCACTGACACCAAGATAGAATGTAAGAGGGTTTTTTTTGTTGTTTTTTGTTTTAGTTAAAATTTTTAAAAATTAAAAAATAAAAATAAAAATGTGGCACAGGTCATAAACAGTTGATGAGAATACCAATTATTCTTCTGAACCCAGCCCTCGGTGTAACTAATAACCAATCTTAAATAACAATGGTATTCTGCAAATCAGGTTACTAAATTTATAACCTTATGATAAACTAAAATATATACTCAAGTACCCTGTCTCATCAGTATTTTGAATTTAGTGGAATTCTAAAAAAAATACAATCAAGCACAATTCAATTATGCAAAAACCCAAATAAACTATCAATATAACTTTACAGCCATCAACACTATGATGCAAATATAAATTATGGAATAAAGAAACCCCAAAAGCAAAATATTTCCCAATAATCCAAATAAAAATGTTCACAATATACTCTGTTTAGGAGTTAACTTTTCTTTTAATCACTGGCAATGGGGTAAACTCTATAGATTTACTCCAGAATAATATTTTAAATGCATATAATATAAAAGATTATGAAGGAACTAATTATATTAAAATATAGTTGTCAGGATATATTTTTAAAATAACAAGTTCACAAACCCAAATTAAAAATACTGCCTTAAATTAAGGTTTAAACCGTATCAAAACTTCTATCAGATGTTTTTCTGAAACACAAAGAAAGGCAACTGGTAGAATAGAAACTCCTTGAGGGTAAGGACAGCTTTTCCATTTAGTATTTTTCCTTTCTCTTGGCCTAGCACAATACCTTGTTTAATACTTAATAAAAACTTGATAATTTTATGAATTTTGTTGAATATTTTATCTTCAAGCTATAGTACTAATCACCATTAAGTAGTTTTTCTATTTCATAAATATAAGTTTTTAACTGTTGCTGTGGTTTTTTGGAAAGAGAAGATTGTCATTTTAGTTTTTAAGAAAAGCTAAGGAAATCATTTCAAAATGACAACTCAATCTCTTACACTGAACTGAACTGTTCTCCATTCTCCTTCAAAAAAACCCTATATGGAAAATGCCAGCATAGGATTATGGAGAGAGGTTGGACTGGGAGTTGGGAATACCTAGCCTCTAATTCCACCTCCTCAGACACTTACTCACAGTGTGATCCTGGTTCAATCACTCAACCTCTGTGGGCTTCAATTTCCTCATCTATAAAATACCAGAACTGGACCCAAAATCTCTAAAATCCCTACTTGCTCTTATTCTATGACCTATGATGAAAATGGAAAGGCACATACTATAGTTTAAATGTACAGTCCATGAAAATTTATTGAAATACATGTAGGCATGGATCAGAGATAGCATGACAGAGCAGGCAATTCTATACTAATAATATAAAAATCTGGTTAAAATCCTCCATTTTAGGGATACTAGCTATATTACCACAGGCATATAAATGAAAACTCTATGATGATGGAGTACTATTGTGCTATAAGGAATGATGAACTGGAGGATTTCTAAATGAAATGGAAGAAGCTCCATGAACTGATGCAGAGTGAAATGAACAGAACAAGAACATTGTACCCAGAAAGTGAAATGTTGTAGAACTATATCCAATGATATGGACTTTGCTACTAGTAACAATACAAAGGTCCAGGACAATCCTGAGGGACTTATGAGAAAGAACTGTACCTACCTCTAGAGAAAGAATAGTGGGAATAGAAACAAAGAAAAACATATGGCACCATTTCTTTATTTAGGTACACGATTTGGGGGTTTGGGTTTCAAAAGATTGCTATATTGCAAAAATGAATAATATGAAATAGGCATCAAATGATAACATTTGTATAACTCAGTGGAATTGCTTGTCAGCTTCAGGACAGGGGAGGGAAGAGGGGACGGAAAGAAAATATATCATGTAAACATGGAAAAATATTTTTAAAAATTACAAAAAAATAAAGACCTTATTGACATATTTAAAAAAAAACTCTATGAGCCTTAGATCCTTCACTATCTATAATATGGTTATAATACCTCACATGATTATGAAGCTAAACAAAGATATATAAAGTCCTTTGAAAATTTTAAATTGTTAGATCTTTGGCAAAGTCCAACTTGAGGAGGATCGGAAGGGAAGGGCGGCGAAGTCTTTTGAATATCTCAGTTCCTGTTTCTTTGCTTACCAAGTTTTGATCCATAATGGATAATCTGTCAGCAGAAGAAATTCAACTAAAGGTGTACCAGGTGACTGATGAGTCCCTGGAAAGCACAAGGAGAATCCTGGGTTTAGCCATTTAGTGGTTCCTGAGGATGCAGGAATCAAAACCATTACTATGCTGGATGAACAAGGGGAAAAACTGAACCGCATAGAAGAAGGCATGGACCAAATAAACAAAGACATGAGAGAAGCAGAGAAGACATTAACAGAGCTCAACAAGTGTTGCGACCTTTGTGTTTGCCCTTGGAATAGGTCAGCAAATTTTGAGTCTGGCAAGGCCTATAAAGCAACATGGGCTGAAGGTAGAGACAGTTCACCTGGTAATGTGGTTTCTAAGCAGCCAGGCCGTGTGACAAATGGTCAGCCTCAGCAAACAGCTGCAGGAGGAGCCAGTAGCGGATACATTAAACAGATAAATAATGATGCCAGAAAAGATGAAATGGAAAAAAATTTGACTCAGGTGGGTAGTATCCTGGGGAACTTGAAAACAATGGCCTTAGACATGGGCAATGAGATTGACTCTCAGAACAAGCAAATAGGGAGAATCACTGAGAAGGCTGATACTAACAAAGATCGTATTGATCTTGCCAATGCCAAAGCAAAGAAACTCATTGATAGTTAAAGATGTTGCTGCTGCCTTCATCTGGGAATTCATCTATTACGTCCTCCAGTTCTTCCTGAATCACTCACTACCTTTCAGTGTTAGAAATTTCTTTGCCCCAACAACCCATTCTAAGCAAAGAGATGGGAAGAAAGGGCAAAGAGTGAAACAGCTCCCTGCCATTTGGTTTTGAATTCTTGCTCTTTTCCCTCATGAGCAGATTGCTATAAACCATCTAGTCCTCCTTATGGGGTTCTCCTCAGTGTACAGGCTGAGGCTGTATTGCTAACCTTTTTCATATATTCTTCTTGTTCCACTCAAGCAAATTTTTTCTTTCAGGATTTTTAAGCAATGCCAAAGATAGCAGTGGAGGGGGGAGAGCATATATGCTCTGGGAGTGGGGTAAGAACGGAATGCATGAGGGTAAAGGTCAAAGGCTAGAGCAAAACTATCGGGCTTCAACTGAGAAAAAGAAGGCAGGAGTTGCAATCATGATATTTGACAAAGCCAAAATAAAAATAGATCTGATTAAAAGACATAGGGAAAGTAATTACATCCTAATAAAATGCAGCATAGACGGAAATGGAAATATCAGTACTCAACATGTATGCACCAAACGGTACAGCATCCAAATTTTTAAAGGAGAAACTGGCAGAGTTCTAGGAGGAAATAGATAGTAAAACTATACTAGTGGGACACGTGAACCTTCCTCTATCAGATCTAGATAAATTAAACCAAAAAATGAATAAGAAACAGGTAAGAAAGGTAAATGAAATCCTAGAAAAATTAGAGTTAATAGATATGTGGAGAAAAATAAGTAGGGACAAAAAATATATACTTTCTTTTCAGCTGCACATGGTACATTCACAAAGAATGACTATGTACTAAGGCATAGAAACAAGGCAAACAAATGCAAAAGAGCAGAAATAATAAACGTAATCTTTTCAGATCATAATGTAATAAAAATAATAATTAGTAAGGGTAAATGGATCTGGAAAATCAAAAATTAATTGGAAATTAAATAATATGATTCTCCCAAATCAGGTAAAGAACAAGTCATAGAAACAATTAATAATTTCATTGAAGAGAATGACAATGATAAGACATCCTACCAAAATCTGTGGGATGCAGCCAAAGCAGTACTCAGGGGGAAATTTCTATCCTTGAGTGCATATATTAACAAATTAGGGAGGGCATTACTAGGAAGACTTTTGAGGGCATAGTTCTCAAGGAGACTCCCCAAAATGGAACAGTGGTTGTGGAGATAATAAAGGAAGGGGGTTGGGAATAGTTTGAGACTTAAATGGACTTTGTCCAGTGATCAGAGATACTAATATCCAGCCAAGCCTCTCCCATGCCCTCAACAGTTTTTTCCTCAAAGTTGGAGTGTAATGTTCCTGTCCTCCCCTCAGCTACCCAACGACACCTTCCCCCTCAAGGTCACTATTCCAAACTCTAATCAATATAACTAACAGGAATTTTACTTGAAGATAAAGAAATTCAGGGTTCAGGGAAAGGGTTTGGGATTCAGGATGGCGGGTAAGGGTCCAACTTCTCTATCTAGGTGATTTTCTCTCTGGGGAGAGCAGTACTGGATCTCTGTAGCTCTATCCAGTAACTGTCTCAAGCCCCAGTAACTCCTATCCACTAATTAGTTTAAGCTGAGGGAATAACAGGGTTATGGATCAAGCCAGTTCTGAAAGGTCCCCCGAGCCCACTCCCCTTAGGAGTCCAGGCTCTATGGCCAAGATGGAATAACTGCTATATCAAAATCTTCTCAGTTGGTGAATGAAGTAGGTAGATCAACTGTAGCAGTTGTGACATTCAAGGAAAGCCCCTATTTTGGGGGTTCAGGAGCACCAGATTCTTACTGGTTCAATACCACCCACCTCCTTCACCCAACCAAGGTTTAGAGAGATGTGTGTGGCAGTTGGAATCTCCTTCAGAATTCCCCTATTTACTCTGGCCCCTCCCTAACAGTTATTTCTTCAGGATTCTTCTGGGCTTGTTCTGATTCCACCTCAGAGATGCATGCCTTGCTTGGTTTCCTTCTTTTAAGTCCCATCAGTCTGTTACAGAACTAAAATTCTACTCTACAAAATCTGGATTAAGACTCAGAAAAATGGTAGCTTCTAACGCCTGACATAAAATTATACTTAAGAATTTTACCCAGGAGAGATGAATACACAAGAATTAAATTCTGAAGATACTGAGAAAATTCCAATGAAAAGTAAGACCTATGAAGAGAGAAATGTGTAAGTATATGGAACTTTCTAACCAATTTACAGTTGAAAATATGCAGAATATGAGAGTAAATATGGGTAATAAAAGGAGACTATGAAAGTGTGCCATGGCAGTATGAATAGTAACTGGTGCAAAAACATAGTTTGAGTTAAAACTAACAAGGAAAGCTAAGTATAACACAAAGGGAATTTTTAGATAATTTTTAGAGAAGGCATTGGACCACTTCTCAGGATAGATTAGATCAGTGATGATGAACCTTTTAGAAGGGATGATGATATCCTCAGTCGCTCATGGAGAGGGGGAAAGGGAGCAGTTCTGCCCTCCTCTGACTTCCTAGTAATGAACTCCAACAAACCCTGTGCTGGGGCAATAGCAGGTGTGCACAGAGAGGACTCTGAGTGCCCCCTCTAGCACACATGCTATAGGTTTTCTGCCCAGGATTAGATGATTATAGTGATAAAAGTGTAAGAATAGCTACTCAAATCTTACTTTGACTTTTACATACTAAAGACAGCATGGCCTTTGAACCAAAAATGAGAGAACAGAACAAATATGTCCTATAAGCAGTTGATAAAAGAGAAATAGACATAGCACCTAGGTGCTCAATTTCAAGTCATCTAAGTGAGATGAGCTGGGCATTTAAAAAAACAAAACAGCTCACAGATATGCTCCAGTTTCAGAGAAAAAAGCTTTTCTACCAACAGCAACCCCTCTACATGTACCATTGATTCCTTCATCCTCCATTTCCTCTGACAATTTAACTCTCTGATTACCCTTCAAACTCTCCTTATGCACTGGCTTAAACTGATGCTCAAATATCAACCATTCTTTTAAAAAATGTTCACTTGACACAACCATTCAACCAAAATATAGTCCTATATCTTTATTCTCTTTCATAGCCAGACTTCTGGAAAATACTGTCTATACTTGCTGCCTTCATTTTTTTACCTCCCATTTACATTCTAATCCATTGAAATTGGAATTCCTACACCATCATTCACCTTGAACTACTCCATTAACAATGGAAGTAGCAAGATCTCTACTGCTAGGTCCAATGTCCTTTCCTCAGTCTTCATATTTTTTTGACCTCTCTGTAGCTTCTGACATTGCTAACCACATCTTCCTCCAGAATACTTTCTCTTTCCTTAGGTTTGTGTAATATAGCTCTTCCTACCTGGTTGCAAAAGTCTCCTTACTATCATTTCAGGATGATCATTCATATCCTGCTCCTCATGCATTCGGTATACTGCCAGGCAATGGCTTGGGTCCTTCCTTTTTTGAATTTTCTGCCTTGGTAATCTTATCAGCCTCACAGATTCAACTATGATTTCTATCTATATGACTACCAAATCAACATACCTAGCCTTTATCTCACTCTTGTAAAAAGCAGTTTTATATCAACCACTATAATAATTAAAAATAATAGAGGCTGAGAGTAAAAGGAGAAGTAATATTTTAATTAGGGCCATCTTGGTAAAATAAAGAAATGGCCACTTGCCTGCTAAAATCTCTTTCAAATCCCCCGGCATTAGTCATTACCTTCTCTCACCACTCCTACATACCAAAGAGAGGAAGTCTCAAGCCCGACCTCCCAATTTAAGCTACACTTTATGTTAGCTCATGTCAAATCACATCAAAAACCGGAAACCCATTGAAGCATGGGAAATGTAGTTTCCAAGTCCCCTAAACATCCATAGGAAGTTTGTCATATATATAATTATTTTAAAACTCAAATGAGTCCCAAATACCTCTCAATGGGACCCCTAAAATTCCAAATAACACACCACAGACAGCAGGACATGTCCTCTTAGATGTGCCATAGCCATCAGAAGCTCAACAAGCCCCCCAATAAAACTCACTATGTTTTTCCCTAAACCTATCCCTCCTCCTAGTTTAACCTGTTCTATAGAGGGTACCACCATGCTTCCATTAGCAAATCAGAAGTCTCCTCACTCGTTTATACTCCCTCATAAGTACCTAAACCTCTTGCCAAATCTTGGTGATTCTACTTCCTCAGTATCTCTGACATCCATTGCTTTCTTCCTATTCATAACACAAACTGACTGATGCATCTCTCATCTGGATTACTATAATAGCATCCTAATTAGTTTCCCTATCTCCAGTTGTTCCATTCTACAATCCATCTTCTATGCAGGTGCCAAAATGATAATTCTAAAATATAGGTATGACCATGTCATTCTCTGCTTAAATGTCAAAATGTCAAAAACTTAAATGTCTCTCTTTAGCTCCTAAGATAAAGCACAAACTCCTCTGTTTAACATGTACAGTCTATAAAAATATGGTATACCTTTTAGGGTTAATTGAACCCCTAACACATTAATATCTTCCAGTCAAACTAAGCTACTTGTTATTCCCTGCATACAGCAGAATTCCATCTCCAAAATCTAGGCCCTTGCACAGACAATCCCAAATTGTAATTGGACAAATACAATGAGTAGGATACAATACAATGAAACTTTGAAAGAGTTGCCTTAGAAACAGACTGACAGATGAACATTTCCTTTCCTTTGGACCCCTCTTTAAAAAGTTTGCCTGGGGGCAGCTGGGTAACTCAGTGGATTGAGAGTCAGGCCTAGAGATAGGAGGTCCTAGGTTCAAATCCGGCCTTAGACACTTCCCAGCTGTGTGATCCTGGGCAATTCACTTGATCCCCATTGCCCACCCTTACCACTCTTCCACCTAAGAAGCAATACACAGAAGTTAAGGGTTTTTAAAAAAAAGTTTGCCCACCACTGCTCTAGACAATATAAAATATTTAGGAATCTATCTGCCAAGACAAACATAGGAATTATATGAACACAACTACAAAATACTTTTCACACAATTAAAATTGGATCTAAGCAATTGGAAAAACATGAATTGCTCCTGTGTGGGATAAACAAATATCAAAAGAATGACAATCCTACCCAAATTAATCTACTTATTCAGTGCCATATCTATCAAACTACCAAAAAAATTTTTTATAGAATTAGAAAAAATTATAACAAAGTTCGTGTGGAAAAACAAAAGATCAAGAATATCAAGAGATATAATGAAAAAAAAATGTGAAGGATGGAGGCCTAGCAGTACCAGATCTTAAATTGTACTATAAAGCAGTGGTCATCAAAACAATATGGTACTGGCTAAGAGACAGAAAATTAGGAACAGACTAGGGTAAATGACCTCAGCAAGCTAGTGTGTGATAAAGCCAAAGACCTCAGCTTTTGGGACAAGAACTCACTATTTGACAAAATTGCTGGGAAAATTGGAAAACAGTATGGGAAAAATTAAGTTTAGAACAATATCTTACAACCTATATCAAGATAAATCCAAAATGGGTAAATGACTTAAATATAAAGAGTGAAATCATAAATAAATTAAGTGAACATAAAATAGTATGCCTGTCAGATCTGTGGGAAAGGAATAAAATTAAGATCAGGCAAGAGATAGAGAACATTGCAAAATGTAAAATGAATGACTTTGATTATATCAAATTAAAAAGGTTTGGTACAAACAAAACCAATGCAACTAATTAGAAGGAAACAACAAACTGGGAGAACATTTTTATAACAAAACTCTCTGACAAAGGTCTGACAAAATGGGTTTTGGTGCAGAGGAGAGGGAACCAAAAGGAGCCAGAGAAGGCAGTTGCTGACAGTTGCCGACAGTTGAAAGCAATAGGATTCTGAGAAATTCTCTGGAGAAGAGAGGAAAGAGGTCTTCCTGCGAAGGACTAAGAGAGGGGGGAGGTGGACATCCCAGCTCGGATCCAGTCCTAAGGGTTTCCTGAAGATCTTTCTTTTGGGAATTGAAACCCTGATTCCCTGATCAAAGCCATTCCATTGCATCTTACCCATCAAGACTTCAACCATTGAGTAAGCTAAATTTTTGGACTCCATTTTGGGAGTGATCTCCTCCCATTTCCCAACCTTGCTGAGAGATCCCTTTCAGTCAAAAATTACAATTATAGAAAAGGATAGAAACAGAAAAATAGAAATAGAAACAAAAGCAGGGGCAGGGAAAGAAGCTTAGGAGTGGGAACCCCAAAGGTTCCCTCATAAGTGACAGATCCCATAGAAATAGAGAAGAGGGGACCCCAAAATCCCTCTGCCCTTCACCCCTTTCCCCAATCCCTGAACTGCGAATAATAAAAGCCATTCATCAGTCAGATAGCATTCCAGAGTGCCTGAGAGACAGACAACAAGGGAGAGGGGAACCACACCTTGGTCTGGCTGCCTCCATCTTGAAGCCAGACCATCGGCTGTGAAATTAACTGATTGGGGAAGGTTTGTGTGAACCCTGCCCTTATTCAGAATTGGATTGGGATAACACATACCTCCTCTTATAGGGAAGCCTCGTCCCCAACTCCTGAGGGGTGACACAACCATCCAGGTTACCCAGTTTCAGGGTGACACCCCGTTAAAGTCTCCCAGTGTATATTCGGCCCCAGGGGAGTGCTGGAAGAGAGACTCACCACATAGACTTTCTCTGTCTCTTTTCTATCAAACATTGGTTACTGGCTCTTTTAATTGTTACAATATATAAGGAACTAAGTATATTTCAAAAACAAAAAAACAAGCCATTCCCCAACTGACAAATGGTCAATGGACATGAATAGGCAGTTTTCACACAATGAAATCAAAACTATCAATAAGTTCTAAAGCCCTCCTGATTAGAGAAATGAAAATCAAAACAACTCTAAAGTACCACCTTACACCTAGCAGAATGGCCAATATGGCAGCAAAGGAAAGTGATAAATGTTGGAGGGGATGTGGTGAAATTGGGACACTAATACATTGCTGGTGGAGTTGTGATTGGTTCAACCATTGTGGAGGGCAATTTGGAATTATGCCTAAAGGACCCTAAAAGAATGCCTACTCTTTGACCCAGCCATACCACTGTTGGTTTTGTACCCCAAAAAGATAATAACGAAAAAAGATTTGTACAAAAATATTGGTAGTTGCTCTCTTTGTGGTAACAAAAAATTGGAAAATGAGGGGGTGTCCATTGATTGGGGAATGGATGAACAAATTGTGGTATCTGATTGGTGATGGAATACTATTGTGCTCAAAGGAATAATGAACTGCAGGAATTCCAAGTGAACTGGAATAACCTTCAGGAATTGATGCAGAGTGAAAGGAGCAAAAGCAGGAGAACGTACACAGAGACTGATATACTGTGGTGCAATCATATGTAATAAGAGTTTTCTACTAGCAGCAATGCAATGATCTAGGACAATTATCCACATCCAGAGAAAGAACGGTAGAAGCAGAAACGCAGAAGAAAAACATATGATCGATCATATAGTTCAATATATATATGATTAAGGGTTATGATAATATAATATTAAAAGATTGCTCTACTACAAATATGAATAACATGGAAATAGGCTCTGAACAATGATACATATAGAACCCCGTGGAAATACTTGTTGACTCTAGGATGGTAGAGGGAAGGGGAGAAGAGGGAATCATGAATCATGTACCCATGGCAAAATTTTTTAAGTACATAAATAAATATAGCGATTAGATAAAATATTTAATTTTTTCAGCTTAACTGACAATTTTTTAGTTTCACTTTTTGTTTCTAATAAATAATCATAGAAAAGCCTTTTATTCTTATTTAATCACATCTAAAGGAAAGAAATCTTGGCTTTCTGAGGCCTTATCCAAAAACCATCATTCATGTAGCAACTATATAGTCTAATTGCAGGTACCAAAAAGAAAAAAGCAGCAGTTTCCTGAATACTAAAAGTAGTATTTGATATTTTTATCTGTAAATTCTGAGATAAAATATATAGGAGGAGAATTTATTTTGAAGAAGATAAAATAAAATTGCTAATGTGGAATGAATCTGATAAATATTTAGAAACCCAAAGAGCTTATTATTTTCAAAAATGTACACCTATAAATTCCAACCTAGTTATATATTATTTAGCCAGCTGAGAACTTTGATTTGAATGTACTGGAGAATATTTAAGTCTCAAATTCTTGTTTTTTTAAAAAAGGATACTATTTGTTGAAGTGATTATATTACTATATTAACTGAATTATGTGACTAAACAACTAAACAACTAAAATCAGAAAATATAAGAAAAATAAAATTTTCTTACTTTTCTACACTAAAATATACAAATATTCAATTGCACAGTATTTTTTTCTTACCTGAATAACCATGTATCTCAATAATACTTGAAGAAAAAAGCAGGTTTGATCATCACCAATTTTTTCACCTGAGACAGCTGGCAAGAGTGGGGTTATTTCTTCAGGATATATCTTTGCTAAAACATGAATAATAAATTTCATTAAAGCTAAATTTTAATAAGGAACAGAAAGAAGGAAGCCAAAGTTAACAAAACAATTTTTTAAAATTAACTGCTTAATCCCGTGGCATACATGATGGTTTAAATACTTTTCCAGTACAGAAAAAAACCTCTGCATCATCTCTTCCATTTATCCATTCTTGATAGTTCTAATTTTACTCAGGCAGAACCACATTTCTGACGGACATTTCTTTCATCTTGAAAAACAAGAAACATCATTTCTTTTCTTTAAATATTTAAGAACTAACTACCCCTAGATTTCTTTAGATAGTTTCAAACTGAAGACCCTAATGAGGGAGAAAAGATACTGGAAAAGGTAATAAAGTTTGCAAGTGAAGATGAATTTGATTTGAAGTTAATGTTCTATACTTAAGTAAATGTACCAGTAGCATAAATTATTTTTCTTATAACAATCCCTTATAGGTATTATATAAATACTCTATTGTCATTGATTCCTATTTGTCTTGATCCCCAGACCTGATCTAAAGGCAAATTGGCCACAGTGGAGAATTACAAAGATGAAGTGGATGGAGAGGTCTGCAAAGTCATAGAACTTAGTTAATAGAAGCTTAATACCAAGTAAAGACTCCATCATTGCAGTAAAAACATGACTCTTGAAAAACACTCATTTTGAGAACCTAGGGCCCACTATGAAGCATTGGTTTTTTCAGTGAGCTAGACCCTGAATACCAAAGGTCCTCCTCAGGGCCACAAACTCGCCATCCTTCCAATTCTCATGCTTGTCTGGAAAATACTAATTTTAGATCCCTCATCAGCTTCAAATTTCCCTAAGCAATCCTCACTATCCTTCAGAGATATCATCAGCATCAGTCTTACATGCCAGGAAAGTGTCTCTCAGAGCTAATCTAAAATAGAACACATGGGGAGTCACAAGGTATCACAAGTTTCCCCTGATGATACAGCCTCCTTGACTACCCTTTTCAGTACTGATTTTCCTTTCACTCATTTCTTTTTACTCACTGAATGAGGCAAGGGAGTTGTAATGTTCCTTGCCCCATTGCCACTTCCTTCTACCTCCATCATGCTATTCCTTTGAGGTCCATACAATTCACATCTTCTACTAAATCAAAATCCTAGTAATTGTTGAATAAAGACCTCCAAGACACTCTCCTTCCTTCCTCGATGAGTTTGAGACCTAGCTCACAATATTTCTCTTTTCCCCAACTCCTGCCCTCATACAGAGGGCCTTCATCATACATATGGACTCCCTCAAACACTGTAACCATCAGTTTCTCAACTTACTTTATTCCCATAAATAACTACTCTACCCCACCTCAGCCACCCAAAATGAGGGCAGACTCTTGATCTTGCTTTCACCCACAAACTTATCTACATGTTTAAGAATTATGAAATCATAATCTATTAGTTTTTCTGCCTTTCCCTCTGCCTTCCCTTATCAAATCTTACTTTGTCCACACAATGACCTCCAATCTCTTACTCCCTCAGGTCTGTCCCAGGCCATCACCTCTTCACTAGTGATTCTTTTCTCTTTCCCTATCTTGACCCTTTGGTAAACCAATCTAACTCTACACTATCTCTTCTCTAGAGTCCCTGGCTACCTTATCCTGGCTTTATGTTGCCACCCCTCCTCCCTGCTAAAGTAGGTGTCCCACCCTAATGTATTGCTTTTGGAGTTGTGTACTGATCCAACCATTCTGGAAGGCAATTTTGTTGGAAGTATGCCAAAGGGACTTTAAATTGATCCAGCAATACCACTTTTAGGTTTGTACCCTAAAGATATTTTTTTTAATGGGAATGGACCTGTTTGTACAAAAATATTTATAGATATCCTGTTTGTGGTGGCAAAAAACTGGAAAATATGGGGATGTCCCTTGATTGGGAAATGGCTAAACAAATTGTGGTATAAGATGGTGATGAAATACTATTGTGCTATAAGGCATGATGAACCATGTGATTTTTTTAAGAACTGGAAAGACCTCCATGAACTGATGTGGAGTGAATAAGCAGAAGTAGGAGAACATTGAACACAGTGACTGAAACATTGTGGGATGATCAAATGTATTAAGACTTTGCTACTACAAGCATTGCAATGATTCAGGACAGTTCTGAGAAATTTATGAAAAAGAATGCTATCCACATCAAGAGAAAGAAATGTGGGAGCAGAAATGAGAAGAAAACATATGCTTTATCACTTGTTTATATGGGTATATGATTTGGGGTTTTGGTTTTAAAAGATTACTCTATTACAAAAATGAATAATATAGAAATAGGTTTTGAGTGATAATACATGTATAACCCAGTGAAATTGCTTGTCAACTCCAGGAGGGAGGAAGGAAGAGGGGAGGGAGACAATCAAATCTTCATGTATCATGTAACCATGAGAAAAAAAAATAAAAAAAGTTTGTGTCCCACAGGTCTCTTTTCTGGGCTCTTTTCAATTCTTCATCTAAACTACTTCACTTGGTGATCTCATTAGTTCCGTGGATGTTTCTCGTCATACATACAAACATCTAAAACCAAACTCATGATCTTTTTCCCCCTAAACTCTCCTTGCTTCCAAATTTCACTCTTTCTCTCCAGGATACTGCCATCCACCCAGTCCTCCGGACTTAGAACCTTGGTGTCTTCCTCAATTCTTCACTATTTCTCATCTTCCATATCTGCTCTGTCATTTTCATCTTGGCAACATCTTCTGAATATATCCTCTTATCTCCCTGGACACTGCCAGCACTCTAATTTGCCTCATCACCTCACACCTAGACTAGTGTAAATAGCCTGCTAGTGGATCTGATTGCTTCATCTTTCCCCACGCTGGTCCATCCTCCATTCAGTCACCAAAATGATTTTCCTAAAGGGCAGGCCCACTCATGTCATCCTATAGTCAATAAATTCCAGTGGCTTCCAATAAATTACAGGACCAAAGACAAAATTCTGTTTGGAGTTCAAGGCTCTTCATAATCTAACATTCTCCCCAATGATTCCAGTCTCATCACAACTTATTCTTACTATACACTCTTGAATCCGTTGATACTGGCTTCCTTGCAATTCCACAAACAAGACACTCCATCTCAGCCCCAAGCATTTTCTCTGGCTGTCTTCTACGCCTAAAAAGATCTCCTCTCTCTTTTCTACCTCTTGGCTTTCTTTAAGTCCCATCTTTAATTCTATCTTCTGTAGAGAATCTTTCCTAATGTCTCTTGATGATAACAACTCATTATTTCTTGTATGTAGCTTTTTTGTGCATCTTTGTTTCCTTGTTGTCTCCCCTATTGAACTGTGAGCTACTTGAGATTGAGGGCTGTCTTTTGCCTTTTTTTTTTTTAATATCCAGCACCTGATATAGTGCTAGGCATGCATTAGACAATAAATGTTTACTGACTGACCTGACAATCCAGGCATAATTTCCATCTTTACCTCTACCCACATTCTAATAGGGGTGACAATTTATATAGGTGTTGGTGCAAGTCCAATGTTAAGGTTGAGAGAGAAAGAAAGAAGGAAAGATTTTGCATAAGAAACTCAATGCGAGACTTTGCAAAGAGGGACTGGCCACATGCACAGAACTGGAAGAAGCTATTCTAAAATCTGGGGAAGTCTTAAAACTAGACACACTGAGACAGTTGGGGGTCAGTTGTTCCTGTCCTTCAGGGTGATCAAAGAAATAAGTTCCTGTTGGGAGAGCTGTCTAAGCCATCTTGGGAAGCAAACATACCTGTTTCCTGAGAGCTGAAGGTTCCTACTTTCCAGAGATTCTGATATCCTGTTGGAAGATTTTGTCAATCCCTGTCTCCAATTTCCATCTGCCTGTGTTCTTGTACTATCCTGTGTCCTGAGTGGTTTGTGACTGCTGAGAAAGAGCTACCAGTACCCAGTGATGCCTGTCTGTGTGAAAGGCCTAGCCATCTTGGCTTAGGCCAAATAGGGTGAACTCTCCAAGGGTTCAAGCTATCATATCTTGATGAACTTTTAACTTATCTACTATTTATTTGGAGGACCAATTAGGTCAGGATAGATAAACAGTGTAGGATTTTAGACAGGGAGCATAGATTTAAGCAGCCTGAAGACCTATGAAGACAGTTCCTTGCAGAACCCATAGGAGTTGGGTGGAATGTCTAGATTTTAAGCTTAGGGACTCCTTATTCCTGGTCCTCCTCCCTTCCTTTTTTACTTGGTATTAATAAATCTCAATTACTGCTTTTTACCAAGTTGTCAACTTGTCAGATAGCATTTGAGGCCTACAAGCAGCCACTCAGGCCTACCCTCTGAGTGAATATATCAAACCTTGAAATAACAACTCTATAAATCTTACCATCCATAATATCCACATATTCCAAGGTACAGTGGTCCTGAAGGTATACTACTATGGCATCACTTCTACCATATGTGTTTTTAATGTTGAGATATCTGATAGTCCTAAGGGTATTGGTGGGGACAACTTTCTTATCCAGGTCTTTAGTAGTCAGCTCCAAACCTTGTAGATTTTGTTATTATAAAACCTTTCACCAGAGAGACATGCCTATGATTTGTACTCACAAATTAGATAAAGGCACAAATGTAAAGAATAATTTCAACATCTAGTAATGTTACTTACTATCTGATGAAAAAGGAGTAGGATTTATAAGTGTATCAAGTGTACAGGGACCTCTTGATGACATAATTGCTGGAAATCCAGGGACAAGGCAGGCAAAAATTAGCACCTGCTCTTCTGCACAATTTGTTTGAAGTGCTTGAAGCCATAGAAGATAGAGCCGGATCCCTTCACATCTTATCTAACAAGCAACAAAAATATTTTCAGAAATTATTCTTAATGTAATATCATTATAGTTTTGCAATAAAAACAAACTAAATAGAAACTTTATGTACGTGAGTTAAAAATATAAAGGTGTATGATATTCTGAGAATTCATATTTCAAAGGAAAAAAGCAAGCTACAATAAAAACCTAACAACAAAATGTGGAAAATTCACTAATTTCCCTTTTCTGCTCTCTTTAATTCCTTCTTACTTCCCACTATATTCTGAAGATAAATAACAGTACCCTATTAGAATGATGCTATACACTACCTTAAGTGAAAGTATCTCTTTGTCTTCCCCTAAACTTGCTTTTTCTAGTTTATACCAACCTAGGGTAAGAAGAATCTCCATTTCCACATTCTAACTGACACAAATGTAAGTAGCAGTTATAATGAAAACCATCATTAAGTAGGGAGAAATAATGGAGTTTCTATTTATATGGTGCTCTACAGTTATAATTCATTCACTATTTCACACTCACAGCACTCTTACAAGTTAGAAAAGGGAAAATATTGTTTTACTGATGAGGAAATTAAGCCAAAAATCTTCAGTAATTTGTCCAAAGTGTAAGAGAAGGCTTGCACAGAAGGGGCTTTTGGAATATTACAGAAAGACTTGAAGATCAGGAGTGACAGTTGGAAGGAATAGTAGGGGCTTCTGGGAAAAAAGAACTAGAAGAGAGGGAGTTCATCCCTGGATGCTGACCTGGATGAAGCTCAAAACTGGCCTCAGGATTCGAATCCCTGAATACCTGAGGATTTCCAACCTTTTCCTTGTACTTCAAACACCTGAGATTGTGCCTGTTCTTCTGGACAACAACTAAAGAGAGCTGGCTGAACATTTCACAGTGGCTTGAGGGGCTTTGCCCAGAAAGGACGCTGAGCCAGCCTGAAGACGATTTACTCACTCTGTGCCAGCTATAGAAAGACATTTCAATCTGTCATTTAGATTAGGTTAGCAGATAGAAAGAAGAAGGAATCAAAAATGTGTTCTGGCCAGAGCCTTTGGCTTTTAGCTTAGGCCAAAGAGACTCCATACCATCCTTGTGTTTAGACTAAGGCTTTCCTCTTCTCACTCTCCAAACCCTTCCTTGATCCAGTCTCATTAAACCATCCCTTTGATTGTTAACTAAATGCAGTCAGATAAGATTTTTGGAAGATATCAGGGAAGATTGAGGGTAAAAGGGGAAAATCCAGGAGGCAGTTCTAACAGGTTTCAGTTACATCAAACCTGAAATCGTCTGCCATTACTGTCTCCCTGACAGGAGCTGTATTCAGAAGGGATATCTAGGGGGCCAGGCATTTCCCTAAACCCTGGTAAAACGCCAACACCACAACTCACAGAAGTCCTTTGTCTGAATACTGGTTCCTGTCCCTCTCTGTTCTCATTCTCCATCACAGGGACAAATCCCTTGAAGCCTTCTGGTTAAGGAGGAGGATAACCCAGCTAGCCTTCAAACATATAACCAGCCTAGTAAACAAGTAATATCATTAGGGTTCTCCCTCTATATTTTTAACAAAAGTCACATAATTATGGGAGGCAGAAATAAGTACAGATGATCCAATCCAGTGCTCTTTCTACTACTGATCAGCTTATCTGCAACATTTAACACTGCTAAAATGTCCCTTTTCCTAGATACTCTTTCTTTGCTAGGTTATGTGACACTCTTTGACTCCTTACTCTCTTTCTTCCACTTACTCAATCAGTTGCCAAATCCTACAATTTCTATCTTCATACTATCTCTTACATCCAACAACTCCTTCTCTCCACTTCTGGCACTCATCATTTCTCACCCAAATAATTGCAACAGCCTGACTAGTTTCTCTGCCTCAAGCCTCTCCCCACTGTAGGCCACCCTCCACATTTCTGCCAAAGAGCTTTTCCTTAAGCACAGATCTGGTCATGTAACTCCCCTATTCTGCCAGTTCCAGACACTTCCTATTGCTTCTAAGATCAAATCTAAACTTCTCTGCTTGGCATTTAAAGCCCTTCAGAATCTTGTCCCTATCTTTCCAACACAGTGGAATTTGTGGTTCTCACAATCAGTAGGCAATCCAGTCAAACTGGCTTTCTCTCTCTCTGTGCCTCACACATAATACTCCATTTCTTATCTTCATGCCTTTGTATCTGTCCCCATTTCTGGAATGCATTCCCTCCTTACCACCACCACTGAGTTTCTCTCTTTTAAGAAACAGCTTAAGCATTATCTATCTCGCATATAAAGTTTTCCTTTATTCCTCCTTTAAAAAGTACTTTGTATTTAACTTTTGTTTTGTACATATAACATACATTTATTAACTTTAGATTTCTGCTACATAAATAAATTTTTGCAAACATATGGACATATATACAAATAAATTACTATTTGTCTCCCCTTTCAGAATGAAAGCCCATTGAGAGCAGGCACCATTTCATTCTTTAGACTTGAATCTCCAGTGACTAGCATAGTAACTGGCACTGGAAGAAAACTATAACCATTAAAAGCAGTTTGGCCTATCCATTCATATAGGAAAAATTAAATAGGTGAAAAATGTCTACTAATCAAAATTCAGCATGTATTTTAGTGAGTAGCTTATTTTCAAAACTTTATCTATCACAAAAGGGCAGTAGAGATGGACAATGAGTTGAGTCCAGAGTTGAGCAAGAGAAGATCATTCTGGAATGCTTTTGGAAAAACTCAAATATCCTTTACTGGCCCCAATCTTCCCATGAAAGCAAAGGTTCATCTTTTCAATACTAACATTCTATTAATGCTGTCATATTGCATGGTACATATAATTGCCTCTAAAGGAGTAAAAATAACTATTGCACAGAAGACAATGGAGAGAGAAATAGAAAATGTGAATAAGATGCATTAAGTGACCAAAATGGAACTCTGACGAATAGGAATAAAAGACATTATCGAGAAATCATATGATACAAAAAGAGGATGAAGTGGTCACATGGTAAAAACAAAGGTTAAAATTTGGATAGTCAAAGTACTTAAAAGTTACCCTCATCAGGTCAAAAGAATTTTGAGGAAGGATTGTGAAATGTTGAATGGACCCTGTGTGGTGAGATGTTGATAGGATGATAAGAGTTCTACAGAACAGATGGATATGTTTGAGTAACAATCCAAACGACTAAAGAGAACTCCCAAATCACTGAGCTCACATATCCTTTTGAATCAAGTTAAATCAAACCCATACATATTACATTCCTAAAATGTACTTTACTAAGCACTGGGATATAAAGAAAGGCAAAAACAGTCCTTGCTCTCAAGGAGCTGACAATCAAATGGGGAAGACAACATGTAAACAGCTATGCAGGATAAATTGAAGATGATCCCAGAAGGAAGATACTAACATTAACTTCCTTGTGTTTCTATTTTTAAAATAAACGTGTAAAGCATAAAAAGCCAGAATGACAACCCTTTAACTTACCCTAATACTATATTTCCCTAAATCTCAGAGTTTAAAACACACAAAGCCATTAAATTCCACTTACATGTTCTTCTCATCTTATGCTTTTCTCACCTTTGTTTTTCATTAATGTTGGGCCTCTTCTTGGCATTTATATCAAGATTATGAAGCTTACCTACTTATTGTCAGTATGATAGATATTAAACCTGGAACCAGTCGGCAAAATCTGGAGAGGATTCTAAGA
Source organism: Gracilinanus agilis (assembly GCF_016433145.1). Lineage (NCBI taxonomy): Eukaryota > Metazoa > Chordata > Mammalia > Didelphimorphia > Didelphidae > Gracilinanus > Gracilinanus agilis. Next base: position 142,657,816 of record NC_058131.1, read on the forward strand.
TCCTCAACTGAAAGATATCCTTTCACTCATATAAACCAACCAACCACAAAGCATATGATATTAAAAAGGAGAAGAAAAACAGATGGGAAAGAAATCATTAGTAAAAAGAGATCAAGAAAGAAAAAAAGCACTTCAAGCGGAAATAATAAATTGCTCAGAGATTTGAATTGAGATAAATTCAATTCATATCCTTCTCTACTAGCAGCAATGCAATGATCCAGGACAATACTGAGGGATTTATAAGAAAGCACCATATTCGCCATCCAGAGAAAGAACTGTGAGAGCAGAAACACAAAAGAAAAACAACTGATGTGATTGGGGGATGTAGACTCTAAACCAATGATGGGCAAACTAGGCCCATGGGCCAGATGCGGCCCCCTGAAATGTTCTATCCAAAGAGCACAATTCATGTAACTATGGAAAAATACTCTAAAATAAATAAATGAATGAATGAATGAATAAATTTTAAAAAAATCAGTTCATAGCTTGAATTACTTGACAAAGTGGAAGTTTTTTTTTTATTTTTTTTAAATTAAGGCTATATTCATTATTTGGAAGAAATTAAACTTATTAGGTACTAATTGTATAAGGTTTTAAAGAAAGCACTCATCACCTATAGTGAATAAGGAATAGTTAATATGTCAAGTTTTAAACTACTGTGACTTTTTAAAAAATGGAATTAGATACATGAATTATCCTCAATAAAATGTTATAAAATGCTGGTCCAAAGGTAAATGAATACCATTAAATATGTTTCTAGAGCAAATCCTGGATATCAACTGTTATATGTTCTTAAGGAAGAAAAAGTCATTTTAAGATAAGCCTAAGAAGAGAATAACCAGGAAGGCAAATCTACTGCAAAAGAAACTAAAAATTCCAAAGCTTCTATTTCAGTTTTTCAACACTCTTCTTCATTACTCTATGATAACAATCTTTAATGAAGAGTTATTCCATCATAAAACCTTAGAATCCAAGGATGTCAGTGTGAAAAGGAATCATAAATTTAATTTCCTCTAACTCCTCATTTGAGATAAGAAAACTGAGTCTCCAAGAGTTTAAGGGGGTTGTCACACAGGGATTGGGAATGAACTAAAATCCAAGACTCTCAATTCTCAAAGTCCAATACTACTTTTACTACAATACCTAGCCAGCCAATCAATAAAATTAAAATATACATCATCACAAAAATCTATCTAAAAAATAAAAATGTTTATATTCTTTTGAACAAACTAATAATAATATAGCAAATTAAAATCCCACTTATTTATTTAATTGTCACTTAAGAGCACTGATGAAGTTAAAAATATGAGAAATTATATTCTGTTTTCATTTGAGAGAAGTACCTTAATGGAATTTCCAGTGTGCAAAAGCTTCTTTAGAGTTGATCCTAAAATGAAAAATGATACATAGATAATAATGGGAATTCATATTTAAAGTTAATGCCTATTAGCAATAATTTAAGTATTTAAAATGGAAAGTTATTAGTCTTCTTAAAATAATGCTGGATCTTATAAACACTAAAAGAAAAAAAAAATAAAAGTAGTTTGATTTATACCCAATCAAAAATAAAAGCTAATATTAAAAAATGGATGACCTTTGGAGACGAATATCTATTGTAGGCAGAGAGTCCTTTTAAGATAATTCCATTTTAATTGTATAAGTTTTCAAAAACCTTTCTTGAGGAAAAATATTTGAAATTGTTATAATCTACTAAACCACATTGAATTTTATATAGTACTTATCTCTTGAGAAGCATAAAAATGAATGATAAATACCCAAAGGTAAAAACATAAATTAATTTTCAGTCAACTAATGTTCGCTTAAAAATAATTTAAAGATATTAAAACTTGTGAGCTAATTTATTAGCAATGGGATTCACAACTATGATCGGAGCTACATTAGTAAACTGTCTAACATGGCACCTTGATGACCAGGATTAAAACTTACTGGAAACTCCACCAATAAAATGAGGGACTCCTTTGTACTATTTTCCACTAAAAATAGGAAAAAATCCTTCTGGTCATAATCTGTCAAAGGCACTGCTAATACAAAACCAAAAATGGATCTCTGTCTGTCTTCAAGGTACTTATAGTCTATCAGGGGAGACATATATTTAAGGACACAGAGAAATAAATACAAGGTCATTTTGGGAGAGAAGGCATTAGCAGCTTGGGAAGATTATCTAAGGCAGAGCCTGACATGAATCTTAAAGGCACTAGAGATTCTGAAAGGCTGAAGAGAAGAGAGAATGCATTGGGGGAGGGGAGGATGGTGCCAAGAAAAAAAATGAGGGACCAACAGTGCATTCTTATAATTGTGTACTAAGCTTTTAACACAGTATCTGATGTAGTACATTTAAAAGTTGGGTCATACCACTTTGAGGTTTTTAAGACAATCCTATGAGGCCTTATATCATTTATTACTTTCCATGAGTACCAATCATGTCTCAGTGATTTGATAAGTGTATCAGGTTCACTAACTATATCTTATAACCCTAGTATAGAGCAAAATGACATAAAACAGATGCCCAATATATAATTAGTAAATGAAATCTAACTGGCTAGGCCAATTCTGTGGACATTAACTATCATCTTATGTATGTTAAGAATAAAATCCCTCGTGTCAGAAAAAAAGCTTTATTTTCAACATATTTTACTGAAAAGCAGTGTATTACAAATAGAAGTCAACATATTTTACTGAAAAGCAGTGTATTACAAATAGAAAATACAAATTTTATTACAAAGGAAGACTTATCTGATTTGGGTTCAAAGAACTTGAGTTCACCTCCTTTCTCTACTACCTGTATGACCTGGGGCAAGTCAGAATGCCTCAGTGTATTCCTTCATTTATAAAATAAGATTGAACTATGGAGCTTTTAAGGTCCCTTTCAGTATTAAAACCAGGATCAAATGAAAGATAGCACAATGTTTTCTATTCTTCAATATAAGAAACTTGTGTCCTAAGAAAATGGAAACTTTTGGTATCCAGAATGTCAAAAGGGCCAGAGAATGGTTCCCAGATTACCAGGTAAATCCTTTGTAAAGAATTAATGGGACAACATGGACAAGTTCCACTGGCTCAAGGGAAAGAAAAGATCTATTTTCTTAATGTGCATTTTAAAACAATGGTCAAATTTTAAAATATCCCTTGGTACTCTGAGGTTGTAGTTAAGAATTTTAAAACAATCTCTGTTAACTTCTTTTTATTTCTATCTTGGCTAACTAAAATTAACAGATTTTACCTGGTCTTGAATTTTTATTTCTACCCATTATTTCCACTACCAGCAGTATCATTATTTACCCATGACAGAGTAGTTCAGTGAGCTCTTGGATTAAAAACAGGATATTTTGTGTAATCTGTTTTTTTCCTAAGCCTTTTCCTCTAAAACAAAAGTACAAACAGTTACCAGTGTTACTATTTGAAACTTGACTGCTCAGTTCTTTCAACTCAATTCAATTTAATGGCTCAATAGAGGGAGTGCTGCAATCAGGAAGACATGAGTTCAAATACAGTCTCAGAGACTTACTAGCTGTATGACCTTGGGCAAGTTACTAACATCCCTTTGCCTAGATGGCTCAAGGGTTAAAGTTGCCAGGTCTGGAGTCAGGAAGAGCCCAGGAAGAGCCGTCAAATCCGGCCTCATACATGAACTTTGTGATATGGGCAACCTCTGGAGGCCTTCATCCCCTGGAGAAGGAAATGGCAAATCACTCCAGTGTCTCTGCCAAGAAAACCACACTGGACAGCTGGTCTGTAGGGTCACCATGTGAGTAAAATACAGAAAGGCAGACTAGCAAAAAATGTCTCCCTCCAGACCAGAGGCCATGTAGATTCATGCAGAAGGATGGTCACTGGAGTGTTTCCGTGACTATTTTGGTAAGGACTTTAAGAATCGGTTAAAAAAAAAACATAAATAAAATGGCTAGGAAGTAATATAAAGAACATGGTTAAAGTAAATTATCTCTAGGGTGCAACTCGATGGCTTAGTGGATTTAGAACCAGGCCAAAATTCAGGACCTGAGTTCAAATGTGACCTCAAATACTTCCTGGTGGTTGTGTGCCTGGGCAAGTCACTTAACCTCATCACTGATTCCTTAATGCTCTTCTGCCTTGGAATCAATATGCAGTATTTATTCTAAGATGGAAAGTAAAAGTTTTTTTAAAAAAATGTAAATTATCTCTAGTTCTTTGACTAGTAAACCAAGTCACCATCAGCAATATAGCCACTAAACGAGAAATAAGAGGTAATCATATTCTCTAGTCACTATGTATCTGTCAAGTTCGGAATATTTAAAAACTAATTATTATTAAACAGATGTTTTAATCCTTTCATGCTAATAGTCCAGAAAGTCCACATATGACAAGGGTTAAGTGAGATAACATTTAAAATGAACTTCAGGGACAGCTGGGTGGCTCAGTGGATTGAAAGCCAGGCCTAGAGACCAAAGATCCTGGGCTCAAATCTGTCCTCAGACACTTCCTAGCTGTGTGACTCTGGGCAAGTCTTTTAACCCACATTGCCTACCCTTATTGCTCTTCTGCCCTGGAACTGATACTTAGCATCAATTCTAAGACAGAAGGTAAGGGTTAAAAAAAAAACATTAAATAATATAGATATTATAATTCCCAATAACATATTCCCAATTAAATAGCACAATATATTACACCAAAATAAAAAAATAAAAAAAAAAACATCAGTTCAAGCCAATGTAAGATTGAAATACTTAGGTGTCATTACTTTTAGGAAGAATCATCAGTACCTAACTTAACTAGAATGTGGAATTAAGCTAAAATCATTCACTTCCTTCAAGAAAAGAGTTTCAGAATATAATAAACTAAGTTAATTTTGGACATAATTCTAAATTTATTCATGCTCAGGGTCTACTTATCCTTAGGAATTTTAAAATGCTATCTGAAGAAAATGAGTATTTTTTTACATAATTTACACAAACAAAATTGAAGAAAGATTGTACCTAGTGAAGATCAAAATATTATATTTCTCATCACAATCCATTCCTTTTTTATGGTCTCAAAACCTATAATGAATGTCACAATTGTATATGATATCGACTTTAGACTACATTGTGTGCTGGAATTTGAATAAAAAGAAATTTTTTATTTAAAATTTTTTATCTTTATTACATTAAAAAACCCAGGTAACTCTCTCTCTTCCCCTCTCCCCTCATTAAAGAAGATATCATTTAACAAAAACATATATATATGTATATATGTATGTATTTTGCTCATTTATATTTAATAGTTCTTTCCCTGGAGGTAGACTCACATTACTCTTCAAACACTATTTCTGTTAGAATATAATAATATTCTTTTGGTTCTGGTCATTTCACTGCTTATAATATCATGTATGTCTTTCCATGCTTTCAAAAAAATTAACCTGTTTGTCATTTCTTATGGCATGGTAGTATTCTACCACAATCATATGCCACAACTTATTTAGTCACTCCCTATTTGAAGGGTATCCCTTCAATTTCCATTTCTTGGCCACCAGAGAGCTGCTATAAATAATTTAGAATATATAGGTTCTTTTTCTTTTTCTCCCTTATCACCTTAGGAAATAAATGTAATAATGATATGGCTAGGTCAAAAGATATAGTTCAGGAAGTGGAAATAAAGAGAAAATAAATTTTAGACATAGGAGCCAGTTATATCTTTCTTGTGCTTAATGTTAAAATTCATTTCTCAATTTTAGTATAACTAAATACTAAATGGTATTCTATGGCAAGTATATCCTAACTTACTGGAATATATATGTCTATGTATAATATATTTATGTATATTCACTTTATTTGAAAGATGTGACAAGACAGATACCATTACTACTGACTAGAAAAGCCCAGCATTTTTATACTGTGTAATATACCATTAAATGCCATATTTATCTATGTAAAAATTCACCATTTCCTTGCATAGTTTAAAAATCAGTTTAAGAGAGTCATCTGGAGTATATGATCACTCTGTTAAAGCACTTAAGACTATTAATTAAACAAATATCTGCAATAGTAAAACTGAAAAAACTCAGAATTACAGCAAGGGAAAAGACTTTCAGAATGGGGAGAAGTGCAGAAAGTATTTATTAAATATGCCCACATAATAGTGCATTTCCTTAAAAAAGTGGTATTGTATTACTTTTCCTACAACTGACATATTCCTATTTTCCCTACATTATTTTGTTTTTTCCTATAATCTTTACTAACAGTTCTCTCTCATATTCTTAAAATTATAAATTCAACAGTTTAGAACGTGTTGATAAGTTTATAAAATCCATTAATGTGGCTTAAATGAGTAGTGGTAATTTTCTTATCAAGTGAAATACCTCTGTTTCTCTTAGTTTCTTCATTTGTAAAATGGAGATAATAATAGTACCTACTACCCCAAGTTGTTCACTGTGAGGAACAAATGAGATAATTGTAAAATGCTTAGCACAGTACCTGGCATATTTTAAGTGCTATCTAAAAGTCAGTTACTATGATTGTTATCATTACTATTATCAAGTACATCATTCATTGCTATCACACCTCAAAATATTCAAAAGTGGGAGTTAATGTGAGCTGAGTGGTTTGGATGGGGTAAGGAGGAAATATTTTGTTGTTGTGGTTTTTTTTACAAGGAATTAGAAATTTACCACTTGTCCAAAGAAATTATTTTAAGAAAAGTGTCTGGAATTTCTAAAATTGTTTGGAATTCAAAAATTATTTGTCTAAAGTTCCTCTTGCTGGATTAGTAAGTTACTTTAAGACTATTTCTTAGTATGAATAAATTCTCTTGTTCAAATTAATTTGAAAATCTTGTTGTAGGGAGAAATTCGTTAGAATTTGATTGTTATTAATTATATGATGGTGATGGAATACTATTGTGCTATATAAGAAATGATAAACAGGATAATTTCAGAAAGAGCTGGAAAGCCTACATGAACTGACACAGAGTGAAATAAGCAGAACCATGAAAACATTGTATATAATAATAGCAATACTGAGGAATGATCCACTGTGATAGACTTAGCTATTATCAGCAATACAATGATCCAGAACAATTCTGAGGGAATCAAGACAAAGAATCCGATTCACCTCCATAGAAAGAACTATTGGGAGTCAGAATACAGATGAAAGCGGGGCAGCTGGGTAGCTCAGTAGATTGAGAGCCAGGCCTAGAGACGGGAGGTCCTAGGTTCAAATCCAACCTCAAGACACTTCCCAGCTGTGTGACCCTGGGCAAGTCACTTGACCCCCATTGCCCACCCTTACCACTTTTCCACCTAGGAGCCAATACAAAGAAGTTAAGGGTTTAAAAAAAATAAAAATATAAAAAAAATAAAAAAAGAATACAGATGAAAGCATAAGATTTTTCAGTTGTTTATTTGGGTTTCTGTTTGGGGGTTTGAGTTTTATAAGATTACTCATTTATGAAAATGAGCAATAAGGAAATATGCTTTCCATGATAATACATGAATAACCCAGAAAAAATAATTATTGATTAACAGTATTAGAAATTTTTAAAAATTTAATCTTACCTATACTGTGGTAATGCCATCGGAAAAAAATCCTTTCAGGTAGTAGTTGCAAGATTTTCTGCATAAAACAAAAATATTACTTTATAAGATAGTATAAGAAACTAGATGACAAATACAATTACACAAATCCACTGTAGTTTAACCATGAAACTGAAAAATGATATTAAAGTAAATATTATTCTAATCAAGGAAGTATTTTCTTGTATTTAAAAAGTAAATATATGGGAAAAGGAAGCTACTTTCTGGATATTTTCATTTTCCTGGGAGGAAAAGTACAATGGCATAATATTCATTTAACAGGGCGTGAAAGAATAAAGTATGCCTTAAAAATTTTAACTTTCTACTGACTTTTTTTATCAAAAAGTCTTTTTTTTTTTAACCCTTGTACTTCGGTGTATTGTCTCATAGGTGGGAGATTGGTAAGGGTGGGCAATGGGGGTCAAGTGACTTGCCCAGGGTCACACAGCTGGGAAGTGGCTGAGGCCGGGTTTGAACCTAGGACCTCCTGTCTCTAGGCCTGACTCTCACTCCACTGAGCTACCCAGCTGCCCCCTATCAAAAAGTCTTAAAGGGAGTACTGTTCCAAATCTTTTTCATTCTAAAAGTCACAAATGAAAATCATTTTTAGCTTTTATCTTTAATCAGATTTTATAACCAGAATTTAATCATTAAATGAGTAGATTATTCTGCATTCTCTTTCTACCTTTTCTCATGCCTGCCTACTATTCAACTATTATAAACTGTTAACATCTTCAGTAGTGAACAGAGTATGCAAAAGAAGAAAACTATATAAAAGATGAATAAAATTAACATTAATGGCCAAAATTAAATTTTGAAAAATTATCTGAAATTTTATATTTTATTTCTACTATTAATAAAGAAAAAAATTGTTTTAATATCTATGGAGTAATCAGTGAAGAGCATTCATCCATTCAGAACTGTCCAATTAATAAAACTGAAAAATATTCTTTTTATCTACAAAGAAAATGTTAGTAAGCTAATTCCTGAAAGTAGTGTTTGTTATTCCTCCTTTAGAACTATTTCTTTTAAGTGAAAGATCATGAGAAGTCTAAAAAGTGAACAACAAAAATATTTTTTCTAATAAAATTCTATTCAAACACTAAAAATAACATGAGAACATAGGAATAAATATACACACATGTCTTCAAATAATCTAAATTAAAATGTCAAAAGTAAAAAATTGCTTCCTCAATTTAATAAAAAGGTATAGTTTTCCTTTGTCTTTTCAATATCAAGCGAGGTCAGTAAGATACAAAATTAGCTACTAGAAGTGTTCTAAAGAATTTTAAAATATACTCCTATTTGACTATCACTCAAAGTACCATGCAAAAATTCAGGTTCTGATCATTTTTTAAAATCACAAGCAGGATGTAAAGACATTGAAATTATTTGCGATATATTTAAAAGGCATGGAATCTGAGCTAAGTTTTGAAAGAAACAAGGTATTCCAAGACATGGACTTGAGAAGGGGAATAATATTATAGGTATGGGATCCTGTATATAAGCACAGAGGTTTGAGAAAGAATGTGTGTGCATGTGTATGTGTATGTTTATATATACATATATACATATATATATGTGTGTGTGTGTGCGAAACAATAAGCTAATTAGTATTACTACATCATAAAGTATGAGAGGGAGAGCAACGTATAATCTTTTCCTTTGAGGTTCATCCAATTCATACCTACTACTCAATCAAAATCCTGTTAGCTGTTGTCTAACAGAACTTCAGGTTACTCCCTTTCATTCCTCAAAGTTTGATACCTAGTTAACTTTTTTTTTCCTCCTCACCTCTAGCCCTCATACATGGGAACTTCAACATACATATTAATTCTCCTCAAATACTCTAGCCATTCATTTCCTCAACCTACTCAATTCCCATGAGTTACTCTACCTCTAATTCATACAAAAATAGTTCAACACTCAATCTTATGATCACCTAAAAACAAACCACCTCTATGTTCAAGAATTCTGAAATCTATATCTATTGGCTTTTCCTCTCTCCCTCTGTTTTCTTTTATATAACCTTACACTTCATCTGCACCATGGCTTCTAATCCTTTGATCCCTCAATCCCAAATCTTCTCCAATACACTAGCCACTCTCCTCTCCTCCCCATCTTTACTTCTTCCTGAGCCAATTCATCTTGACACTATCTTCTTTTGAATTTCTAGTTCCCCCTATCATATTTACACCTTGCCAAGCCTCTGCCATGGGTCACTCCCACCATTTCTCATCTTTGCTTCTACACATATACTGCTGAATGAAGGTGGAAAAAAATCCTGAAACCATTCTGAATCCACTACAAATTTATGTTATGAAACCTCCCATGGCTTTTGGCAATCCTATTATTCCTCTTTTATTAATTCACTATCTCATTCTCCACAGCTGCTCTTCCAAATCTTTTCATCTCTCCTCAAATTTTCCATGACTCCCCCTCTCTGCATTCTCTCAGCCGAGATCCTTGCCTTCTATCTCACAAAAAAATTAAGGCCATCCACTATTCTCCTTCTTCCCCCTTCTCCCCTCATCTCCTATCATTCAAGCACCATCTGCCACTTTCTCCTCCTTTCCCTTGTTTGATATGAAGTGGCCTCACTCCTTACCATGGCTAACCCCTCTCCCTGCTCAAATGCTCCCATTCCATCCTTTCTCCTCCAAAAGACTGCATCTCTGCCATCTCCATTCTTTCACTTATTTTCAATATCTCCCTCTCAACTCGTTGTTTTGCTATTGCCTCCAAATATGCCAATTTCTCTCATCTGCCAAAAACCATCATCTGATCCTTCTATCCCTAAATATCATTACATATCTCTTCTGCCCGTTGTGGCTAACACCCTTTAAAAAGCCCATATATAATGGATGCCTTCACTACTTTTCCTATTTTATTTTTAATTTCCTATAGTATTGATTTACTATCTCATCATCCCACTGAAACTGTTCAGTTACTGGTGACTTTCTAATCACAAAAGGGAAGAGATGGATAGAATCATAGCTATCAGGAACATCTGGACCAAGTAAGGGTTTGTTGTTTTTTTTTTTTTTTTAAAGATGAGGGAGATATAAGTATGTTGGTTGATAATAGGGAAGCTAAGGAGGAAGAGGGAAAAAAAGGGTCCCTGTCAGAAGGAATTCACATAGCCAAACTCTTGCCCTCATTCTAGGAGCTTCAATACATAAATATGGATATTCTCTCAAATATTCTAATCTCCCAGGTCCTCAAATTTACTCATTTCCCATGACTCTTCAACCCCACTTCAAATGTACACTAAGATGTCATATCCTTGCCATCTTCACCCTCAAGTATTACACTTCTGTGTTTATGAATTTGTTGTCTCTCTGCCTTGCCACCCAAACCTTGTTCTTCATCCTGACTTCGATTTCTCCAGGCTACATTTGTCTCTCCTCTAGGGTGAATCAGTTCAACTCATCTTCTCAATTCCCTTGTCTCATTATCCTATTACCAAATTAGCCCTGCCAAGCCTCAGCCTTAAATTACTCCTATCATCCACTACCTACTATGAATTTATATTAAATAACCTCAACTTGGCCCTCATTTTGACAAGGTAGTCCCTTATACCTCCATAATCAATTCAGTATTACACTGACCACAGTAGCTTTTCTAAACCTTTTCATCTCCCTTCAGTTCTCTCATAGCTCCTGCTCTCTCTGCCCTCCCAGCTGAAAATTGATTCCTATTTCACTTGAAAAAAACTAGGCCATTCCCCAAAAGCTCCTTCTACTCCCGTTCACTTCATTTCTTATCATTCAGATGCCTTTCCCCATTATCTCTTCCTTTCCATGTTTCCCATGAATAAACCCTTCAATTTCAATAAACCCTTTGAAGCCATGATATTTTCAATTTTATCACTCAATATTAATTTTATTTCTTACATTAATAGCAACCAGAAGTTTGGAGATGTAACTCAATTTTTCTGATTATATAACAAGCCACATTTCTGCCATAATTTTTTACCCTCCCCTCATGGGCAGAACTCTGAGACACCTCCAGATCCTCTCTAGAGCTGTGGACTTGTTCTTGCCATTTTTATGCTATTTTTAGCCACTTTGCTCAGTTCTTTTGAGTAACATTTTGAAAGGGGAAACTTATTTTTCTGCACTCAGCTATTTTCCTTTGAGGAACTTTTCAGGGCAAGGGGAAAGTTACTTTACTAGCAAACACCATGCTTTTGCTGATAGCTCTAGCAGCATATCCCTGACTCCCAATTCATACATTCCCCGTGGACACTGCTCCATCACCTGACCCTCCCTGGCGAGTAAGCCATTTCTGACCTTCTGCCCAAATGCTGATCCCAGAACCTAGATTCCGACTCCCCATCCCCTCAGATGCCTCTTCCACTGACTCCTGCCCTGCCTGCTGATGCTCCCTGCCACATCCAGCTGCTGCTGCGGACTCCAGTCACCTTCTGGAGCAACCCCAGCCACTGACTAAGACTTGGGAAGTATAAAAAAACAAACAAACAAACAAAACCCTTCTTTCTCATTATACCACATCAGAGAATTTCCGGGGAGTTCCCTTGTAGACATTAATGACTTTTATTTATTTTTTTTGATTGATAGACTGACCAATTTTTATTTTATGAGCCAAATAGAAGGGTACTATATACAAAGGAGATGGGGGAGAATCATTTCTTGGTCTCCTCTTCTTTGGACAAAGTCTTGATGATCTCCTCTTTCTTAGCCTGTAGAACGATCTTCCAGGCGCTTTCTTGCTTCCTTAGTCTTGGATCAACAAGCTTCAGCCTGGTCAGCCAGGAGCTTCTTCTGGGCCTTATCTGCCTTCAGTTTATGAATGTGCTCCATGAGGATCCACTTGTTCTTGAACACATTTCCCTTCACCTTCAAATACAGGCTGTGGTACATATGTCGGTCAATCTTTTTGGATTCATGGTATCTTCAGAGTAGACGGCGCAGAATCCTCATTCTTCTCATCCAGGTCAGCTTCTCAGGCATATGGGCATTGGCAGTACCCTTTCTCTTACCAATACCCATGTGCCTCCCCTTCCGTCAGGCCAGAGTATTTTTTTGGCACGAGAGTGAACAGTAACAGGCTTCCGGATGATAAGCCCATCTTTAATCAGCTTCCGTATTTGCTGACGGGAATTAGCATTGGCAATTTCATTGGTCTCCTTGGGGTCAAGCCATACCTTCTTCTTTCCACATTATTGTACAATTGTTTAAATCACTTTAATTGATTCGAGGACCTGTTATAAGTTTATTTTCCTTACATTTTTGCACATAAGTTGTTGATATTTTACATTTCATTCACAAGTTATTTTTTTAGCTTTTATTTGGATTTTTTTATCTTTATTTCTTTTGCCAATTGATTCATACAACCCCATAACTCATTGATGTATCCTTAGCTGATCTGGGTGTTGGCCTTAACCCTCTTCAGGGAGAATGTGTTATTAATTCTCCTCAGGGGGTGGATATGTTTTATAAACAGAATGTCTGTATTATAATCTATAATGTAAACTTTAACTTCTTTTGAGAGTAATTTCAGGGGGGAAATAATTCTCCTCAGAAGAGAATGTATGTTTTATAATCTATAATGTAAAGTTTAAATTCTTTTGAGAGTAATTTCAGGATAAGAAATTTGCCATCTTCCCAGAATCCAGACAACAAACCTGTTTGGAGAAGGCACCATGAAGATGCCTGAAGAACCTACACTGACTGCATCAAGAAGATCCAGAATGAATTTTAGAGTGCAGTTGATTGAACTACAGGGAATTGAATGCATTTGTTTTGAATGTACACACTTATGTCAAAGGGGACTGCCCCCTAATTGGCTTTTTGTCAATGTGCCTAGCAAAACATTGGTTTTGCTTTCTCTCTCTTCCATTTCCCTCTTATCTCTATTGTAATTAGAAGACCTTTGTGAGTACAAGACGATTATGTAAAGTGATCACTTAGGGTGACTAGGCACCCAAAGATCTTCAGGGGGAATGTGATATTGGAAATTTGGGGGTCTTTGAATTTATCTGGAGGTCCCTGATCTAAACTTCCTGTGGACATTTAGATATCTTTCAAACTACATTTCCCATAATTCCTGGCTTACATAAATGACGTAGTCAATTATCTAATAACATTAAACAGAAGGTTAAATAGGGAGTGCCAGGATGGGCTCTTTCTCCTCTTTGTGATTGTGGAGCAGGAGGAGGACGGGAACAGGTAAATGGTGGGTCCCTTTAAAATAATTCAACAGGCAGGTGGCTTCATTTTTCTAAATGGCTTTCATTCAAAGGGATAAACCCTTTGAAACCATGATATTTTTAATTTTATCACTCTATATTAATTTTATTTCTTACAAACATAAAGTTTACCAAGGGCTCCCATACATAAGAGATTTAACTTTTTTTCTTCTCTTCTTAAATTATAAATTCATCCTGGCACAAAGATCAATCATTTAAAATCACTTCTACATCATAAACAGACTTGTACATTCTCAGTAATCCAATTTCATTGTTCAGAAATTCCATAACCCAAGCAAGCTCTTTTCACACAGCTCATGACCTTGCCCACAGAGATGGCTTAAAGAAGCCTTACAAGTATTATTACTGCTTTTAAATATGTTCAATTAAACAACATCAGGAGAGAGCTCTAGGAACTTAAGCAATTTCACAGTTAAAACAGTATTAACCATTATATTTCCAAACAAAGTTTCAAACAATTTACATCATCCCTTCAGCATTTAAAGCAATAACAGTATAATCAATAACACACAAAAATCCACATTTAAAAAAATTTAGCATTTAAATACTAGATTTAATATTCTAATCCAATTTATATCAGAAGTTAATTTTACAAAAATGTTAATGAGCTAACTTCTCATAAGATCGCATAATTAACAAAATTCTTGATGTATTTTGTACTAATCACATTGAAAATTTCAAATGGAATTATCCAGTAAAAGACTTTTTGATCTAATCAATGAAATAAGAAGACACAATGCATATCATAGCCAAAGTTCTGTATTAAGACATTTCACAATCACCAAGGTATTAATCAAATATCAGGTTTTAACCAATCCCAATTAACTCACATTTCAAGAGCACATAATCAAATGTAGTTCAAATGTAATCTTCATAACAAATAACAATAATACAAAAAAATACTACAAAAATTCATTATTTTCAGGTAGTCTTAACAATCACTAAAGTTTTTCTTTATTTTATTGTCAAATCAAACCACAATTTTCAATATAGCTTCTAATAAAAGAAAACACATGAATTCCTATATTTCCTGAAGGTAAAATTTCCTTCAAACATTTTCATTTTAACAATATTTATTCCAATCGCATTTCAAACTAACAGATAAGTCTCTAATCTTTAGTTTACTCATTTTCTTCATTATAATATTAAGGTGAAATATCAACTATTTTGAATCACTGCTAATTCTGCTATTTCATAGATATTGTTATAAAGGGGATGAGGTCAAAGGGCCTTTAGCCGGTAACAAGCTAGCAGGAGGTTGGTGATGGTTGTTATGATGGAGTGGACAACCTCAGCAGGGTATGAAACCTGATTATGATAGTACAGGGATCCAAACCCTGAAAGCAGAGTGCCCAGTGAAACCTCACTGCTACCACTAGGCTCCCTTAAGGTGTCAGGCAGCCAACCCCTCCTTTCTGAGGAAACAGCCTCCAATTGGTTATGGCAGACTGGCAGGAAGTGGATATAGAACTTCCTGCCCCTACTATGGAATTTGTTTGAACTTTAACAGCTCAGAATTCCCTCCGTGTTGCTTGTCCTCCTTAGCCTTTGAATGGTAAGGGAATAACCACAGGATTCTCTGGTTAAAGGCTATGGAAGTTATTGATCTCTGGGGAAGGAACAAGGCAATGGTAAGAGGGCTTGGTAGCACTAATCTGTTGCTATGAAATCACTGGCTGAAGCTGGTAGAAGGTCCTTGGAAGGTCTTGGCTGACCGAGGGCTACCAGCCCTCGGCCAGAGCAAAGCGGTCTCTGGTTAGCAAATTGAGTAGATCTATTGGCTAATCTTGTAAATGATGATAATAGATAATATTGATTTGCTCTTAAAAGATAGTTCCTAAAACCCTACTCTATTCTAAGGCCTAAATTACCCATGTTCCTCCTCCCTTCCACCCGGGGCCCAGGAGGGGGGTTTAGGGGTAAGTGAGTGTGCTCAGGGTGAAGTCAGGGGAAAACAGAACCCAGCCTTGGGTTTCCAGGGCCTTTTATATTCTCAGTTCAACTGCCAGTTGGTGTCTGCCATGCGCTTCAACATTCCAACCAGGGCAACTGACAGGTTTGACCTAAGCCAAACATGGCAATGCTAAAACCTGTATTACGATATAGGCATTTCACCAAGACTATTTACAAGGGGAAGAGAACATAAAACAAAGTTAAATCAAATATTATCTGTATTAATGCTTCCCCTTACGCATAAATACAACAAGGTTCATGGGTCCATAGCTTTAGTGTACTGGTAGGATAACGGGTTAGTGTGGAATTAAGCCCAGTCAACAATCTATGTTTGTATGCTAAATTTGCCCTGTTTAGAAAGTCAGAAACATAACCTATCTTTACTAAGTCATATACAGCATGGAATTTTTTTTCTGCTGCAACCTACATATGTATCTGTTATGTATAATAATGTTATTTATAATACAAATATGTAAATATAATTGATAATATAAAATTGATAATTGATAATAATATATTTATAATATATAACTACAAATACCTCAAAAGAGACTAAGATTTTATTTGTAGATTTAAATGAGACTAAAACAAAAAATATTTTCAGAAAACCACACTGTGAATAAATAATACTTTTCCAAGAAACATATAGGACAATTTAATGATTAGAGTTTGGTTATATATATATATATATATGCTAATCCATTATAGCATACTTGAAATAAATATTAGGTATTACTATACTCATCAACACATTAGGATATATGTTAGTTCTTTTAACTGATTTAGTCACAATTCTTTTTCTTCTAAACCCAATACATGACTAGGAATAATGTGAAGTTTAAACTGTAGTTTGTGCAGAATGCTACCTTTCAAAGGGTATCATTTTTAGTTTGCCCTAAGTCAACTTAACTTCATTTAAGGGAAGTGAAAACATATATATTTTTTCCATATTATTACAACTGAAATGCAATATGGCCAATGCAAATGCATTAGTAATGGTGGAGGGGAAAAGTTGAGAAGATAAAAATATCACTTACATTTTTAAAAATCCTACATAAAGGCAAAAAATAGTTTATGTACCAGAAGATGAAGAATGAAGAAATTCTCTTAAAACTATATTGCAGTGTAGAGGGCTTTTTAAAGGAAATATATTCTGCTACTTTTAACAGAGAGTCAGATTAGAATAGTTCAGGTTTTACTTACTTGAAACCTTGAAAAGAATCAAATATTTAAAAGTCAGTTGAAGGAAGCTGAATGACAATTTTAAAAGGCCTCACTACATATAAGCTGGTTTCCAAAAAGATCACATTGACAGATTTCTTTAGGACTCTTATGGTATACTATGCCTAAAACAAATGAAAGCGAAAACTTTCTTTCATTATTTCCTTTCTGAATAAATGCCTAAAAATGAAAAAAGTATGGGGGGGTGGGGGTGAGGAAGGAGGGTGTTGATGTGGGTACAACATTTCCAATGAAATCTGCTTGCCAATATCTATACAGTTTTTTAAAATATTAAGGGCCTAGGTCAAAATCAATAGTTTCTGAGTAAGCTTTAGAGAGAGAATTTTTTCTAAAGTAAGTGTTCTCTTACACTTATATCACTGTTTGAATGCAGCAAATTATAATACCTAATTTTGCTTTTCACACCACAAGAAAAAAAGAACCAGAAATCTAAATTCCTGGACAGATAGGCTAGCTAACAGAAAAATAAATACAGAGTTAGAAAATATGCCATGATTCCACATACAAGAGTGCACTCCCAAAAAAAATAATTCTCTGATGTCTAGGAATATTTTAGTATTCATTTTTAAAAGATAATTAAAAAGTGATTTATATAACTTGTTTTTAAAGAAAACCATATATTAAATTACACCATTGAAGAGGAGACACTTTTCTTGATCATATAGAGAGAACTGAACAAAAACACTTTGAAAGCTAAATTTTGATAGAAAACTAGGCCTAGGAAATAGAGCTCTGAAATAATTCTGAATATTTCAGATACAACATAATTAAATAAATACTTATATTAAACAGACTTGGGAATCCCCTTAGGGAAACTAAGAAATGCAAATAAGAAAACATCTTAATACATTTTAAAAATTCTTTTCTTTTTTTTCTTTTTTTTTTTTAATTTTTTTTAAACCCTTAACTTCTGTGTATTGGCTCCTTGGTAGAAGAGTGGTAAGGGTGGGCAATGGGGGTCAAGTGACTTGCCCAGGGTCACACAGCTGGGAAGTGTCTGAGGCCGGATTTGAACCTAGGACCTCCCGTCTCTAGGCCTGACTCTCAATCCAATGAGTTACCCAACTGCCCCCAAAAATTCTTTTCTTGATGTTAGATTCATCCTAAGAAGCAATGTGGTATATAACACAAGGGACATTGGATTTGAAGTGAGATCATTTCAATTTACAATTCTACCATTTGTTAGTTATAAAATCATGGGCAATTATCTTGGTTTCCTCATCTGTAAAATGGAGAAATACTTTATTACTTACTTTGCAGGGTTGTTAGGACAATTTTTTAAAGACATCTAAATATAAAACCACAGAATTTTAGGGTCAAGCTTAAGCCTTTCTTGTTATTATATCAATTTAAAAGAAAATAAAAATAGCTGGTCACTAAGCTCTAAGGAAAACTCTTTCACATACCTCACAAAAAGTACAATTTATTTTTTGGGAAAAGGAATTTTACCTTCTTTAAATTTTGCAGATGCTTCTTTTCATACACACACACACACGCACACACACACGCACGCACACACACATACACACACACACACACACATATATCTTTTTTATAGGGTCTTCTAATTTTCCTGACATCTCTCTCTATAGACCTTCAAAGAGAGAGATGTCAGGAAAATTATAAGACAGTTTGTAAATAACTGCTGTAGAGTGGTCCAAGAGTATTTTAAGACTGGCCTAATATGGACCTTTAGGAATTAAGGAGGGTCTCAGTTTGTGTATTTCAAAAGGCCATGAACCAAAAATGTAAAGACCAATGACTTGGTAGAAGTATTAAGAAAAGAACTGAAATCTTTAACTGAAAGATTTGGTAAAAAAAGAATAAGAGAATGAATGTCAAGCAGTGGTCCCTTTGCAGGAATCACAATATTAATCACTTATATGCCACTTCTGTGCAAAAAGGGGTCACATAATGATGAACTGGAGTAACTGGAAACAAGCAATTAGAAATAATAACTTCAGAAATTACAACTTTAGAAATAAGAACAATTGTGGAAAAAATACTCCAAATCCAAATCAGGCACATGATATCTCACACCAAAATACTCAACAACGATATATCCAAAGTGGAGTTCATCCATGCTTTACTCAGGGTGAGACTACTCCTCAGCCTAGAGGAGCCCAAGGAAATACCCAAAGATCTTTATGAAGGTGTCGGGGGATACGGGGAAGGGTAGTAAAACCAAAGGATACAACCTTTTGAAGCCATCCACCAACTTCATGAAGATTCATATTGGATAAGACACTCAGAAAGGGGAACCAGGGACTGAGAGAAAATGGGTTACTGGTTAAGGACTAATGGAAAGAAAACATAAGGCAAGAATGAAGACACACAAAGAAAGTTCTGGCATAATATAGACAGCGAGTAAGCTCTGGTGGATAAGAGCTTCACCCCTTAGCCCAGATCATGGGGTTCATATGGCCTAAGGCATCTATGGTTGTTTAATACATATGTTAATTGATTGTTTTAGGTAAATTAAGGAGACTGAGATAACTGAACATTCTTCCAGGAGTGCAGCCTTAGGGAAGTGCTAGGAATTTGGCAAGGCTGAGATTCAAATTAACTCAAGTTCTCAGAAATCAGTCATAAGTAACACAAGAGTCAGTTTTTTGAGCACTCAAGATTAATGTATACCTGAATTGCTACACTTTTCAATTCCAAGACCCTGATGTCTTAATGCCACTTATACCTATCCAAACCTAGTCCATTTTCTTTCTTTCATACTGTGGCAATTTAATGTAGTCCTGGCTGCTGAGAGGGCAAGTGCATGATTGCTATTAGGGGCTTACTGGACATATGTCACTTTCATTCAGAAGTTATTATTTTTTATTTTTTATATGGATTTTTATAATGTTTTTGATAATTTTTTGGCAAATGATTCATATACCTCGAAACTCAGCCATGTATCCCTGTATGATCCGTGTGTTTGTCAATATCCTCCCCAATGGGGAATGTGTGTTCATCCTATAATGCAAAGTTTAAATTCTTTTGAGAATAATTTTAGGATAAGAAACTTACTCCCTCCCTGGATCAAAGTGAACTATTTGGAGAAGACACCATGAAGATGCCTGCAGAGACCACATGCTGCACAAGGAAAGTCAGGAGCCAGATTGTAGGGAGATGAGAAGAAATGAGAGGGGAGGAAGCAAACTCCTATTCCAGACGGCTCTTTCAAGGAGTTTAGCCACAAAGGGCAGAAGAGTTATAGAACAAACCGGACCCAGCCTTTTAAAGTCTGAACTCCATTATTTACTGTATCAGTAATGGTTTGAAACCACCACATTCTGTTCCAGGATATTGATAAATCTGCTTATAACTTACTCTAGTCAGTAGATGTCACTAGAGGGTAAGGTCTTCCTTTTACTAAGGGTTGGGCTATAGTTGTATTGTTTTGGGTTAAGACTCCCTTTAGTTCCTGCCTAGCCAAGGACAAAGGCTATAGCCTGAGGCTGAGTACTAGAGATAAAGCTCTTTGAGGGTAGACTGGGCTTTTTGCCTGAGGCAGTTTGGGAGTGTCTTTCAAAAGCTAATTTTGGTTCTGGGAGGCTCTATTCCATTGTAAAAGTCTGAAAATCTCTTTTCTTTAAGTTATATGCCTTCTACTGTGGGGGGGGGGGGGACGGTGTTTTTTAAATTCTAGCTGGCCCCACCAGGCTTTTTCTATTTTTAAAGAGTTTAAAACTAAAAATACGGTTTGAAATAGAATAGAGTTAAAGCCTATTTGTAGCCTGAAAAAAATTACTCTCCCTAATTCTACTAAATAAGTCTAGTGCCTCCTGCTTCTATTTGGCTGCTTTTAAATCTTATTCAGGTGTGCTCCTGGCCTGGCTAGGAGGACTGAGCAGTCCTTCCCAGGTGTGGCCAAGGCTAGCTAATAGGCTTATTTCTTTCCTTAAGACAAAGAAACAGCCTAGCTTAATTTTCAGGGCCCCAGTTTTTTTGATCTCACCAGTCTAGCAGCTTTATATCGACCGAAAGCTCCAAGGCGTGCTGTGAGAAGGCTGACTTAAGGATAGGTATAAAGTAGAGAAGAATTCAAGAAAATTCAGAAAGATTGTGGAAGTTCGAGTCCCTTCGTGGTCGCCAAATTGTAAGAAGGAAAATTTAAGTATTTATAGATATATAGATATATATTAAAATGTGTGGCCGCCAGGAATCAACAATTTAGGTTGATTCCGTAATTAAATCAGACCCAAGTCAGCATCGGTTGAAGAGTTTATTTACAGTCTGGTAGGTAAAAAGTAGGAATAAAGAGAAAAAGGAAGAGGATAGTCCAGGCCAAAGGCCTGGACGGAGAGAGAAGAAGGTTATAAAGCTAAATAATGAAGCTGTAAGCCACAAGGCCCAACAGCCAGATAGGCAGAGTTTAGAATTGGCCCAGCAAGGCCAAGGAAGTCAGCCTAACTTACCCACATGACAATATAGAGCGTAAGCGTTCTGTGGTCTCAGGAGATGCTTCTTCTTCCAGTTGGAGATGGCAACTGCCCCCACAGGAAGTTCACTAACTTACTTAAAGGGATAGTGTCTTTCATCACTTCCTGTGGTCCACCTCTAATTCAAATGGACAAATAGCAGTTTCTACGTTGATTTGGACTGCCCAAAGGGCAGTCCCTTATTCTTGATTTGTTACTTATTGTCACGTGTGGGTAACTCGTCTCCCCTCCCCACTAAGGGAGGTGAGAGTGACATCATTAGCACGCCTAGGTTGAGTAGATTTTTGACTATTAATGGGCTGGAGCTAATTCTATTTACACACTAGCATGGATAGACCACTGGAATTAGAATCATAAGAATCTTAAGACCTAAATCCATTTCTCATCTTGTCAGTTTACCAATGGTATGACCTTGTGCAAGTCACTTAAAGTTCTAGGCCTCTCTAAAATGAAGAGACATAGGCCTAAATAATCTCTAAGATTCCTTCAAGCTCTGTATGCTGCTGCTATTAGCAAAAACAAAACAAAAAAAATAAAAACCAGCATACATTCATTATAAGGAGGCATACAGTATTATACAATGGATAAGCTACATAATGTTGAATTGAAAAGCACATGGAATAGGTATTTATCAAGTATTAAAAATTACAATTATAACAGGTCCTACAGTTAATTAATTTGTTACTAAAATAAGCTCATTCTTCACTGCTCAGTCATACAGATATCTAATTTTTTAAGGAAGAAAAAGAAATCTGCTCTAAGTACTTAACAGAATTTTTTTGCCTTTCAAAATATAACAGGAGCCAAAAAAAAAAAAAAAGTGAAAACACTAGATGTCACTGTCTAACAGTAGCAAAACCTATAGGCGAAAATAAAACAAGATTAGAAATTTTAAAATAAATTACTTGTAAAAGCCTTTCTGAAATTTTTTTAAACTAAACTGACTTTAAGTTCAAGTAAATCTCAACACTTTGAACTTACACAATAATCTTAATCAATTAGTTATATAGTTAAATAGGGAAAAAAATCAACAAATCACTATCTCCTATTGATGTAACAATAGATTTAGCAATCTCAACAATTAATTCATTTCCATTACAATAGTTTCCTGAGTAATGTCTATTTCTTAGTACTGTTTAAAAAGATTTCTGTCTAGAGGATCAACCCTACTAAAGGTTTCTACTTCCAACCAATTCAGTAGTATGTTATAGCTTGTGATAAACATACCAAAAAGATTGAGGCCATGATACAGCTAAAAGATAAAAGAACATAACTCTACACTTCCAAAAACCATATATCTGATTTTATTTCCTTGGCAAAATGAATTTATTTCTGTTGGAATCATTTCAAATTTTTCACCAACATAAAATCCTGCAATCTTTAAGGTCAGGAATAGGAAATTAAAGTTTCCATTGAAAAGAATGTCATGCAACTAACTAATCTATTCCTTCTGATCGAGTAATAACTTACTTTAATGATACAGCATTTGAAGAATGGCAATCCTATGACAGGATCACAGAACCATAAAATAAGTAAATGATACAAGGAAGACTTTTAACTACAAAAACAATACCAAGAAAGTCTATATGTATGATTAAATTCTAGGTTTGTCTCAAACAGCCAAACTAAAAAAGAAAATAAGTGCTTAGAACAGCAACTATATTTTATGTAATGAAAAGAACACTGAATTTGGAGTCAAAAGGCTTGAGTTAAAATGCTATATTTGCTCTTTACTACCTATAGGACACTGTAAAAGCCACTCCCTCTCTTTTGGCCTAAGTTTCTTCCTTTGTAAAATGATGAGTTCAATTATACGATCTCTAAGGCCCCTTACAACTCTAAAACCAATGATCCTATGACCAGACAGGGATAATAAATATATGCAGAAAAACCTATCTAGTTCTTATGTTTCTTCTGATATTGTTTTGGTTTTGTCTGGTTTTTGTTTTTAATAATTTTTCTCCCCAACTCCTGCCATGATACTAGCAGTTTTAAAATGGGTAAATGACTCTCTCAAACTTTCTAACCTTTTGTCCTCTTAACCTCCTTAAGGCCTAAGACCTTCACTTCACATTGGCCCCACACCAGATCTTATGTAATTCAAAAGTGTCCCACTTCCCTAAAAAGAAAATCTGATAATTGCCGTATTCTATCTCTTACCATTCTACCTCCCTTTAAGTTTCACCCCTCCTTTCCCTATTTACCTTCATTAAGACTTCCACTGCCAACCACAGTCAGTACTTTCTTAAGCCATTACTTCTATCCTAATTTCACTCATCTACTTCTCCAATCATCATCCTTTAATTAAGTCCTTTTAACTCTCTTGCCCTTCTTGTTCTATTACCATTTTTTTCTTCCCAAACCTCAACCCTGGACCACTCCTACCATCTACCTCCTTCACTCCTGTTCAGGAGATATTTAAAAAATTTGGAAGAAATTTCAAAAACTGCTGAGTGGTTTACCCTACAAATTCATATTAATCTAATCTCAACTAGGCAGTCAACAGGTAGTCCTTTTAGTCCTTCTTAATTAATTCCCCATCTCAGCTCCCACAAAGGCTGTTCCAATCTTTCTCTTTCCTGATCAACCCCCCCATTCCTCTTGGTTCCCCATGTGCCTCATTAAGGACTTTGCTTTTTACTTGATTAAAATAGGATTATTATGGTAATAATAATAACAATGGGGGCATTTACAAGAGCTTTCTCCTTTCCCTGGATTTTGGTGACTCATAATTTTTCTCTTATTTGTTTAATTCCTCTTCAATCTCCCTTGGTGGCCCATAATCCACACTGTGCTCACTAACTGTGATTATGTCCTAGGCCTGCTTTTCTTCTCTCACTAAACTCTTTCTCGGTACTATCATCAAATGCCATAGGTTTAACTATCATCTCTCTAAAGATGAAGCAAAGACTTATAAATCCAACTGATCGATTCAATAAGCTTCAGTGTCACCTTGCCAATTACTTACTGGATATTTGAAACAATGTCCCAGAAACGTTTTGAACTCAACATGTCTAAAATTATCTTTCCTTCTAAACCCAAACTTCTTCCAAATGAACTAATTTCTGACCAGAACACCATCATTTTTCTAGTGGGCTATGTTCCCAACCTTGGCATTATCCTCGATTCCTTACTCTCCTTAATTCTACTCATCTAATCAGCTGCCAACTCTTGCTATTTCTCCCTTTACCTCTCACATCAGACTTTTCTCCACTCACACAGCTGCCACACTAGTTAGATCCTCATCACTTCTCAACTGGATTACTGCAATACCCTCTTCATTGTTTTCCCTGACTTGATCTCTCACCATTCTAGGCCATGTTACACACTTCTAAACAAAATGGTTTTATTTAAACACAGAATTGACTATGTAACTCCTCTACTCAGAACTTCCTATTGCCTATCACAGTGATGGTGAACCTTTCAGAGACAGCATGCTATGCCCCCCCCAAACTCCCATAAAACACATTCTTTGCCCTGCCCCCATTTATACCACATGGAGAAGGAAGAACTTCCATTGGGCTGCTTGGAAGAGGGGTGGGTGAAGTGAGGAATGTCCTCAGTGAAGATGAAGAAGGGGAGGGGAGTGGCCCCAGCACTCTGCTACCCTCCAGTTCTGCCACCTGTGAGCCACCCACCTTCCCCCCTGTGCACACCCATTGGGCTGCTGGGCAGAGAAGGCAGGGTTTGTGAAAAAATGTCATCAGGCACAGTGGAGAGGGGGAGGGGAGCAGCTCCACTGGAGTCCCTCTGCCTTTCTAGTAACAAACTCTGGAGGGTGACAGTGAATGTGCATTCTATGTGCCCTCTCTGGCACCTATGCTATAGGTTCACCATCTAGGCCTATCAGATCAAATTTAACCTCCTCTGTTTAGCTTTTAAAGCCTTTCACAATCTGACTTCAAACATCTTTTCTGTCAAAAAGACATTAATTCCTCCTTCATGTTCTACAAATGAGTAAAACTATCTTGTGTTCCTCTCACATGATATCTCAGTTGCTTTGCACTCATCATCCCCGGTGCCCCAAATGCATTCCCTCCTCTCCTCTGCCTCACAGAATCCCTCATTTCTTTTCAGAGGTACCTCAAAAACCATTTTCTGCAGTAAGCCTTTCCTTATTTCCTAAAATGGAAGCTAATTGGGAGGATCCTCCCAATTAAACTTACTTTATTTAATTATTTTTAGTTAGCTGCATTTATTCACACTTGTTTCTCCAGAAGAACATAAATCCCTTGTGAGTAGAGATTATTTCATGCTTTGTATTTGTAATCCCAGAACCTGACTCAATCCTCAACACATAACAGTTATGTTCGCTGACTGACTGACTGATCGATTCAATACATCAAGGATAACTGTTTTTCTCTTTCTGGTACTTCTTCCAACAATATCAAGGAGTTTGGGGATGGGGGTGGGGCCAGAACAAACCATTACCCTGTGGCTGATCTGGTTATGATCCAGTGTCTTTTCAAACTTAGCTGGGCTGATCTTAAAACCTGTGAAGATAGGATTAAGTCTCCCTTGACCATTTTTAGATTTAATCACCAGAAGCATATACACTTCACTTACACTTGTGACCAAAGTGTGTAAAAGTGGGTGATGAATCAGAAACTATTGACTGCCCCCAAGCATAATTGTGAGAACTCCATGAATACATGACTGCTGTATAAGCAGGACCTACAGACTTCTTGCTCCATGACCTACACCCAGGAGACAAAGGTGTACATAAAGAATTTCCAGCATACTGAAGGAACTCAGTCTGCCTGGGAAGGTCTGTTCCAAGTCCTGTTAACCACTACAACACCTATCAAAATTGGAGGAAAGGACTCTTGGATTCATTACTCACATATAAAGAGGGTACCTTCTACAGACAGTGAGTGATTGTATACTGTCATGTTTATTATATTTCCTGATTGTGTTAAAATTCAGGTTGGCTTTTATGTTCACATATTGATCTAATCTAAAATATTCCATTACACTATGTCGTCAGTTACTGTGTTTTGACTATTGTGTTCTGTTACACTGTCTTTATTTGTACTGTCCTATGCCTGGACTGGATAAAATACCATTATAATAGTCCATAGTCAGGGGCAACTGGGTAGCTCAGTGGATTGAGAGCCAGGCCTAGAGATGGGAGGTCCTAGGTTCAAATCCGGCCTCAGACACTTCCCAGCTGTGTGACCCTGGGCAAGTCACTTGACCCCATTGCCTACCCTTACCACTCTTCCACCTATAAGTCAATACACAGAAGTTAAGGGTTTCAAAAAAAAAAAATAGTCCATAGTCTAGTTGGACAAACCCTTTCCGTGGCATAGTGATAGGTCCTTATGGATACTAGGTTTGTCACCAGATCCATTGAGATCACATGTTGTGTAAATAGCCTTTTGTTCCTTTCTGGCTTTGTTAATTTTCACAGAGTTGATGATCAATGGACTCCATCAAACTGGTTATAACCTGTATCAATAACCTTTAAAAAATTTAATGAGCTCTTATGATTTGGGGGATTTTGGTACTTCTTAGAATGCGCATTAGCTGTTGTACTACTTTAAAAAAAAGCTGTTACCTGGTAAAAAAAATTATGTACACTCATACTGTGGATCATGGCCAAGTTAAAAGGAAATAAATCTCATTTTTGAGTGATAAACCTTTGTGTTATGCCTCTGCTTGGCTGACACATTGTCATGGAATGTGAACTATGAATTTTTTATTTTTTTAATTTTATTGTTTTTCCCCTAATGTGCAATAGGATATTTGAATTTTCTTCTCTTATTTTTTGTGCTTGAAGTACATGTAACCAGTATTTTGGCTTTTTGATTTTGCACTAAGTTTAAAATATTGATTAACCCTAATATCAATGCATACCCAAAAGCTTTAGACTATAGAAACCTGGCATTGATTGTTAAATATCATGAGACTTTGATTAATAATTGTGTCTGATTTCAGAAAGAAGGAACCACAAAAGAGCCATTGTACAGTACCAAGAAGCACAAGGTCAAGGAGACCAACCAATACCAGTGGGATTTATGAGAGTCTGCACCAAGACAGAGGACTTGTTTTGGGGTTCAAGAAAGTGGCTGCTTGACAATATTAGATGCAGGATCCTCTTGTGCCAGGTTTCCAACAAATATCTCAGTTTGGCTGCCATTTTGACTCCCCTCTCTCTAAGAGTAAAGTTAAAATCAGAGCTGGGAATGATACTTCCTTTTACTTCAAAATCTAGTCCCTTTTCTCTCCTTCATAGTATGGCAAGTTTCTGTAGTCCTGGCTGCTGATTGAGCAAGTGTATAATTGCTACAATTGTCCTATAAGCTTGTGGGACAAATTTCACTTTAATTGGGCCCTGATTCAAGGACCTGTTATAAGGTTATTCTTGCTTCCTTAGAATTTTATATGCAGAGATTTTGAGATTATTTTCCCAAAAATTTAATTTTCTCTTTCATTTTATTTTATTTTTTATGTTTTTGAATTTTCTTTTGACAGTTGATTTATGTACCCCATAATTCAGGCATGTATCCTGAGTTGATTCAGGTGTTGGTCAACACCCTCCTCAGGGGAGGACTGTATATTTTCAATAAATTCAAGATTAAAAAATATGTTTTTTTTGTTTGAGAGTAATTTCAGTAAAAGAAGCTCACTTACTTCCTGAAACAAGAAAGAAAACTATTTGGAGAAGGCACCATGGGGAAGCCTACAGAAACTACACAATGCATCAAAAGATCCAGAATGAGCTTTGAGATATAGTGAATTGAACTGTGGTGAGTTGAATGCATTTATTTTGAATGTAAATTCTTATGATAAAGGGGATTGCCCCCTAATTGGCTTTATGTCAATGTGTCTAGCAATCATTGGTTTTACTCTTTTTCTCTTTTGTTTCCCTCTTATCCTCAAATTATTGTAATTTCCTCTTAGAAAGTGCAATATTATATGCACCTTTAGCAAGAGATCTTTAGAGATATAAACTGGTTATTTGTAATGATTCATTGGGGAGACAAGGCATGTAAATCTGGGAGATTTCCATATGCTCACCTCCCAATGTAATCACAGGGGGATTGTATAGATAGAATTTACTCACCAAGACTCTTCTACCCAGCAATGCCATTTGCATGCAAATACTACGTGAACACACGGGCATGCAGGGAGAAGGAGGATATAGTTTGTCTGTCTGTCTGTCTCTCTCTCTCTCCTTCTCTGAACACGGTTGTGGCGGTTGAACAAAAGAGTCTATATATGTGGTCATTCTTAGGGTAGAAAAGTAGGCTTTGTACTATTTTTTTATTTCCTCTACTTTAAGTGATTATTAATAAACTTTATGAAAAATAAGAACTTGGAGTTATTGATTTAATTTAAATCTTACATATTACAATATGAAATAACTAAATATTCCATTAAATTATATTCCTTGTTGTTTTTTAATGAATGGTAAAAGTAACCTTATACGCTTTTTTTCCCAAAAAAAGAATCTACTCTCCTTCCATTTAGGAACCACAACTACCTTTTTGTCTCCTTGTTCTATTTACCTTAAAAACATTGTTATGATTCATAAAAATCCAAGCTCTGTTAACCTACTCTCAACAACTTAAGAGTTTGTTGTAATGTAGTGGGCGAAAAAAATACTCATTTTGGCATTGGGGGAGGGAAGTTGTAGTTTGTTGTTGTTATTGAGTCAGTCAGTCATGTCCAGGTCTTCCTGAACTCATGGACCCACAGCACACCAATACTGTCCCTGAGGTTTTCTTGGCAAAAACTCCAGGTAGTTATAAACAGAGGTTAAATGACTTGCCCAGGGCCACACAGCTAGTAAGTGGCTGAGGCTAGACTTGAACTCAAGTCTTCCTGACTCCAGCCTATGGACTCTATCCACTGAGTCACCAAGGGGAGGCTCACCCTTTCCAGGTTGTAGATCTGTTTGGAACTCTGATGAACCCTATGGACCCTCTCTCAGAATAGTATTTTTAAATGATTGGAAGAAATGTTAAATTTCATTTAGAGGTTAGTGAAAATAAAGATGTATATTTTTTTCCCATCTAATTTCATGGATACCCAGAGAAATCTATTCATGGCTCCAAGTCCCTTCCAAATCTGACTCCTTGTGATTTTGTGTCTTAACTAGGGAACAGTATGAAGAACAACTGCATATAGAAACCCAAAGCTCTCCATATATACTCAACCACATAGAAGATTTATCTTCCCACTCTTTTAATTCTATTCCATTCAACTGCTTTTAGTGACAAGAAATAGTCTTACACCAGTATAAAATCCACATTAATCTCAAAAGTAAGAACTTTTTAGGCTACTATATATGTCTAACTTTTTACTAGTACTTCACCTAAACTAAATTTCCTTAAATAATATTTTTTGTTGTCAAAATATCAATATTAAGGTATTTGTAGTGTAAAAAAAAGGCAACAAGAAGGCAGTTAGGGGGCTCAGTGGAATGAGAGCCAGGTATAGAGGTATGAGGTTCTGGGTTCAACTCTAGCCTCAGACATTTCCTAGCTATGTCATTTAACTCCCACTGACTAGCCCTCAGCACCCTTCTGCCTTGGAACCAAAACAAAGTGTTAATCCTAAGACAGATAGTAAGTGTTTTTTAAAATAGCCAACAAGGTTTTCAAGTTATACTACTGATACCATCTGTTAGTATTAATTACACATCAGTGCTGAACATTATGACTTTGAAAAAACTTAAGTCAAATACATTAAAGATCTGTTTACTTGTCAAGGCAAAAATGGATTTAATGGATTTAAAGTATAAATGTACTTAAACATCGTTCTCATCCTAAGTATAAACTTGCAAAGATTTAACACATCTTAATAGAGTCCTTAGAGGACTCTTACTAATTAAAACGGGAGGAAAAACTTCAATTGAAATGGTTAAGTGTTTAAAATTTTATTTTACGTATATATTTCCATTGAAATCTAAGTAAATGTACTAAAATAAGGAAATGGTAAAAATAAGAAGACTATAAGGAAATTTTAAAATAATTATCAGTACACATTTATGGGACTAAGTTTCTTTTCTGTTGTGACATATAAATAATATATTGCTATTTAACTATTTATCACTGTCTTTAGTTTGAATTAACAGGCTAAAAACTAGAAATGCTAGTTTCAGGTATTTTAAAAGTTGAGAATGCAAAGAAAAAAACCCACTTACTTCAAAAAGAAAGAGGATTGAGTCCAGCTCCTCCCTTTGTGACTTATTATTTCCTGGAACACAGAAAAAAAATAATTCTATTGTGCCAATTCTTAAAACCTAATGGAGTCATTTTATTAATTTTTCAATTAATTCATTAAGAATCTTTTTCCCATGGTGACATGATTCATGTTCTTTCTCTCCCTTTCTCCCTCCCCACTCCCGTAGTCAACAAGCAATTCTACTGGGTTTTACATGTATCATTCATCAAGACCTATTTCCATATTATTAATGTTTGCAATGGAGTGATAATTTATAGCAGTGGTTCCCAAAGTGGGTGCCACCCCCCCCCCGGTGGGTGCTGCAGCGATCCAGGGGAGCGGTGATGGCCACAGGTGCATTTATCTTTCCTATTAATTGCTATTAACATTTTTAAAAAATTAATTTACAGGGGCACTAAGTAATATTTTCTCTGGAAAGGGGACGGTAGGCCAAAAAAGTTTGGGAACCACTGATTTAGAGTATACATCCCCAATCCTATCCCCAACAAACCATGTGACCAAGCAAATGTTTTTCTTCTGTGTTTCTACTCCCACAGTTCTTTCTTTGGATGTGGATAGCATTCTTTCTCATAAGTGGACAGTCATTTTAAAAGAAAGACTGATGGCATTTGTTCTTCAGTTATTGATTTCTAAATTATGAGAAAAATTTAGAAATCAATAACTGAAGAATATTTATCCAGAATATTAGATGATTCTCCGTTTTACATTTCCCCATTCTTAACACTGACTTTACTAAAATGAGAAAGTTCAAAATCACAAATTGCTTTTATTGATCCTATCCCAATCCAGGCTAGTGAGCAATTATATATTTTACAAAGAAGAAAAACAGTCACTCTTTCTAGAATAGGTTTTGGGAGGCAGCTATGTAGCTCAATGGATTGAGAAATAGGCTTAGAGATGGGAGATCCTGGGTTCAGATCTGACTGACCGCAGACATTTCCTAAATGTTTGACCCCAGGCAAGTCACTTAACTCCCACTGCCTAGCCCTTACTGTTCTTTTGCCTTGAAACCAATACACTGTATTGATTCTGAGAGGGAAGGGAAGGGTTTTTAGAAAATAGGTTTTATATATGAAGAGCAAGAGTTCTTAATGTATGGTCTATAAACTGTTTTGGGGGACATATGTTTTGATAACTACACTTCAAGATACAGTTTCCATTTTTTGTATTTTGTTTTGTGAATTTAAAAAACATAAGTCCCACCAAATTGCCAAAGGGATACAACATGTCACATGAAAGATTAAGAACCCTTGATATATAGTTTTAATTATTGTTATTTGTTATTTGGGGCCAAAATCACATTGTACTTTCCTTCTACACATTTCTATGGAATCAGAAGATGAAGTCTGAGAAGCTAGATGCAAACTAAATAATTAAAATCTAAAGTATCTGTATCAATTTACCTAAAAAAAGTATTTACATAAAATACTACATCTATACCTATTGCTAAATGAAATCTCAAAGTGCTTGCAATCTAAAAAACTAGTAAAAAAAACCAAGTGATTAGTGTAAATCCCAGGATGTTATGTTATGCCAAGAAATTGTGCATATTTTACATTATTAAAAATTGTTCCCATAGTACAATCCATTTCTAAGCCCAATGAACACAAACCTGACAGAAATTAAAAATAGAAATCTTTGTGAGCTAGCCTCTGGAAGTTACCTGGAATCAAAATTTGTTTTTATGATAATAGACAGTTCATGGAATGGAACACATAGTTTTTCATACTATTTAATTCAATACCTAAAGAATATCTTAGTGTGAATATCTTAGAGTACACACTCTACTAATGAGGATTATCATTTCCTCCCAAAAAATAATAGCTTATTCATGTACTGATGTGAGGGGGGCGGGGGGGGAGGAATGGAATCTATCAACTACTAGCCAACTCTTTAAACTAAGCAGGGAGGCTTAAGCTCAAATGCTTACTTAGAAAGGCAAAATGCACAACAATGGCCTTATACTTAAAGTCATTCAAGATTAGTTGGGCCACACTACACACTCCAGTGCCAAACAAAGCCTGGGTTCTTCAGAACCCAGAAACACTTTCACATAAAAATGAAGCTTGAGAATAAGAATTTAGTGGCAGTTACTAATAATAACAAAGTCATCTATAAATGAAATTACAAAATTAAATTCTATCATTAACAGCATCTACTCTTTGTTGAACAGCTGTACTCATATATAGCCCATTTGTCTTGAGATTTGGTAGCTATTTAGTTGTTTCAGTCATGAACAACTCTTTGTGACCCCATTTTTGGTTTTTCTTGGCAGAGATATTAGTGGTTTGTCATTTCCTTCTCTAGTACATTTTACAGATGAGGAACTGAGGCAAACAGTCAAGTAACAAAACAGTACATGTCTAAGGCTTGAAAGAGAAGTCTTCCTGACTCAAAGCCAAATACTATGTTCTATATACTGTGTCACCTAGCTGCCAGTCTTACAACTACAATCCTTAAGACAGACAGAAAACACACACACACACACACACACACACACACACACACACACACACACACACACACACACACACACACCCCAGTGAGTAGAGACCTGGATAATAGTCCTTTCATATATATCTTAGGGAAAACATGTCAATATTTAACTTGCGAAAACTACAGTTTCCCTATGCCTAGCCTAAAGGAGTTAAATTAAAACAATCACAAAAATTTTTTTCCAGCTCTGAATTCCAATTCTGAATGATTGTTGAGGACCAATATTTAGTGTGGCCCTTACAACTCATTTTCCACGCATTTTCCCTGGTTATCTATACTTTAGTTATTTCGTTATTTATTAATATCTACAAAATGTAAGGGCAACAGCTATTATTCTTTTTTCAATCAGATTCCAAAAAATGCGTAGGAAGGCATAAGACTAAAACAATGGCTAAATGGTTGTATTTTTTTAACATTTGACTAAAAATCCCCATTACAACTGAGTAGATTTTAAAACATGACAAAATTTGATAGAAAAAGCTTACCTTTTAATTTTAAATTATTTTCCAGTGTTATGAAATTTTCATAGAAGATGAAATATATCTGAGAATAGTTGGTCTCAAAAAAATTTTTCAATTCACTCGTATCTACAATATCTATAAAAAGAAAAATGTTTTAATTTATAAGGACATATACAATTATGAAAAATCATAAACTTATTTTTATAAAATATTTAGAAAAATCCAAAGTACTTTTTGAGGAGTAAAAAAGATAAATAAATATTTTTGTTATGTTTCATTCTTAAATGTAAAATTTAAATTAAGGTAAAACAATAGTCATCATGGCACAATGGAAAGTATTAATTTAATTTCAAATTAAAGCTGTGCCCTCTATTGCCTCACAATCTTGCTAACCCATAATTTCCTAAATATAGCTACACAAATATATTTTATTATATGTGTACTATGCTATAGTATTGTGTGGGGCAGAATTTTGTGGAGGCTTGTACCCCAAGAATCACTCTAATGAACAGTCAGGGGACTTGATAAAATGCTGGCAGAGCTCATGTGGCTTTATTAAGGAGGGGGAAAAAAGAGAGGAGCATAGGTGAGGGAGCACTGTCTGGAGAGACCTCTCAGAAGCAGTAGACATTTATGTTCAAATTTACTCAGAATTTATAGGGATCCAACACAATGCTACCTCCTTCTTCCCATCATCTGTATGTTATATTTCTTTATCTTGTTCTATCTTCTTTCCTCCTTAGTAATTTCTCATGCTCTATACTCCTTCTTCTAACCTCCTTAATCTTTTCCAACACTCCTGAATGTAAAATAAAATGCTATATTTCTTTATCTTGTCCTATCCTCTATTCGCCAATGTTTTCAACAGTATGGGAATATTCCTTAGGTTTACAATTTCTCAGTTGAGTCAAATTTTGTTACAATATTTCTTGGGTAGTGTAAGGTCAAAAAAGGGGTTTTTGGGGTTCAATATATTAAAAGATGGTCGCCAGAGGATTGAACTATTATCAATCCTCCATTAAGAATAATCTCAATTCAAAATTTGATTTTTATGGACATTTATTTACAATTAAGAAGAGAAAGAGGAAATAAAGAAATAAGAATCTAACCCAGTAGGTAATTTACTACAATTCTCTAATTAATCCAGGTAGATCTAATTAACCCTCAGCCAAGAGTCAGAGGGCCAGAAGCAAAACTTCATTCACAGAGTCTAGTAAAGAAGTTTCTTTCAGGAAGATTCAGTCAGTCTTTTTTTGGAGAAAGATGCCTGCAGAAACCTACACTGAGGGGGCAGCTGGGTAGCTCTGTGGATTGAGAGCCAGACCTAGAGACAGGAAGTCCTGGGTTCAAATCTGGCCTCAGACACTTCCCAGCTATGTTATCCTGGGCAAGTCACTTGACCCCTATTGCCTACCCTTACCATTCTTCCACCTATAAGTCAAAACACACAGAAGTTAAGGGTTTAAAAAAAAAAACTTTCAAGTACACATTCTGACTTTGAGGTACTGCTGTCCTTATCCCCTAAATTATCATTTTCCCAAGATCCCTCAGGTTTCCCTGATCAGTTGTGTTGTTATGGTCCCAGTTAGGATTCTGAAGGGGGTATTTCTGCTCACTCCTCAGTTCACTTGGGACTATGGAATGCTCATGGTTCCAGATCCTTATAGCAGCATGCCTAATCTTATCTCTTTCCTCCTTTGAAAAGAGGTGGTACAAAACTGACATCACTTCAGTCCATGTATATATACTTGATCCCAGAAATTGGTTATATTGCTCTGGTAGCCCGAATGGGTCTTCCAGTAGGTCTTTCATTTCTCTCTTAAATTTCCGAATCTCAGAGGCACTGAGAGAGGTGCTAACATATCTTGGCCCCTATTCTACTGGAACTTCTCTTAGTGGATAATGCTTAGCATGTTCCCCCCAAAGGAAAATTCATCTGGTCTTCTAATAACCTCTTAACTTCTCTGTTTACATGTTCATAGAAATCTAGCAGAGGAGTATCTGCTGCCTCTGCTTCTGCTTTGGCTGTTGGCAGTGGAGGAGCTGATGGAACTATCAGTGCCACAGGAGGTACTAATACTAACTCTGGTTCTATTTGCAATGCCAATACCAGCAAAGGAAGAGCAGGTGGCAAATTGGGGAGCAGGGGGAATCAGACACAGGGGAAGGAGAGACTCTAATGGATCCCAAGTCTTCTCTATCTCTTCCTGTGATTTCTTTTCCTTCTCTGCTACAGTAACCATTACAGTTAATGCTGTTTTCTTCTGCCCTTTCTCTTGCCACTAGATTCTCTCTGGCTGCTTCAATGGAGAATATGCTTTCTCCTTAGCAGTTGAATTTAGATTCTCACAAACTGTATAATCATTGGATTCAAATTTTGACCATTGGGTATGGGTCTGTGTGTCAATCTCCAGACCTGCCCCTGTAAACAACATTCTAAAAAAGTGTTTATTTCGAGGGGAATTTTTCCAAGCTTTCAGGTCTAGATCCTAAAGTTCTATCCCTAGGAATTGTGTTCACTTCTCTCTTGTAGGGATCCATGTGCTCTATTGTGGACTTCTTTTTCCTCTGGGCTGATGCTTTTTGTCCCATGTTTCTGTCTTGAAATTTCTAATCTTACTTTTTTCTTCAGGCACAGCTTAACTTGGCAGTCTGCCTAAGACTGCCCTATCTCTTGCTGTTTTTTTCGGCTTGTCTTCAAAAAGAGTTTTTACTTTTCAGTTGCTGGCTCCCTATCCCTTTGGAAGCACAACTTATTCCATTATCCCACCTTGCCTTATCATTCTACTTTCATCTTCAAACTTCCCTAGTTAGAAATTCCCTTTCTCTTTTTCCATCTCTGTCTCTGAAGCTACACACACACAAACAAGCTTCATCCCATTCTTGGCAGTTCACCTTGTGGAGACACAGAATTGTTATAAGGACTCCCACTCACTTTGCTTGGTCTTAAAAAGTCTCCTGGACTCTGCCAGTCAGCTATTCAAGCCGCATCCATTCACCCACAAGCTTAGAGAAAGGACACCTCCCCCACTCAGGTTTGCTGTTCATACTCAAGCAAAATGAATTGTCTCCCCATTAGAAGTGTTGGCTCCGGTCTCTTTTCTTGTATCTGTCATTCCCTGTCTGCTCTCTTGCTCACAGGGTTTTTTAGAAGCACATAGAAGGACTCAAATTTGCCCAGATGGGCAAACTGAGGCACCCCTATCATTCTAAAATCCCAGATGAGCCCCCATCTGTGTGGTGTGGAATTCTGGGGAGGTTCATACCTCCAGAATCACTTTAATGAGCAGACAGGAGACTTGATAAGATGCTGGCAGAGCTCATGTGGCTTTATTTGGGGAGGAGGGGAATAAAAGAGGGGGCACAGAGTGACGGAACACATCTGGAGAGATCTCTCAGAAGCAGTGGACATTTATGTTCAAATTTACTCAAGAATTTATAGGGATCCAACACAATGCTATCTCCTTCTTCCCATCATCTGTATATTATATTTCTTTATCTTGTTCTATCTTCTTTCCTCCTTAATAATTTCTCATCTTCTATTCCCCCTTCCTCTATCCTCCTTAATCTTTTCCAATGCTTCTGAATGTAACATAAAATGGCTATATTTCTTTATCTTGTCCTCTATTCTCCAATGCTTTCAAGAGTATGGGAATACTCCTTTAGGTTTGCAATTTCTCAGTTGAGTCAAATTTTGTTACAGTATTTCTTGGGTAGCAACATTCAGGCTATATGTAGTCAAGGTTATAATTTGTAAGTTTTGAGATTTCTCTCATAGGAATTGGACACCCAAACTTCTTCCAGAAAGAGGGGGAAGGGATATCTCTTAGCCACCTTTTTGAAAGAAAAAGGAATGTATAAAGTTGCTTGGTGAGGCAGTTTTCTCTGTTCTTCATAAGGAGAGATTGATATCTCCCTAGTAAAGGGCACCTAACTTTCACTAGTTTCCTATAGGAAGTTGTCAATCTTTGATTACTAATATTAATCAATGTATATTGAAGAATAATACACAATTTCATCCCACACAGTACTACTAACTATGTACATACATTATGCCACTACCAATATATAATAATTTGTATATTTTCATATATGTGTATAATATTACCTAACTGATAAAGTTTTGTCATTAAATGGAAAAGATCAAGTAATGTTGAAGGTGCACTGAGGACTACAAAGCACTTTGCAAATATATGCCATTACTATCATCATAATATTGGGCTTACATATCTAATATAACTCCAAACAAGTTTAAAGGGAAGGATTACCCTACTACATGTGTAACATGCTCAATTATTAATAAAAATAAATCAATAAATCAATCAGATTTGTAGAATTGGCACTATATATGAAATCAGAGGAGTCATGTTCAAATCATAGTAATTAGTTATTATGTTAGACAAATTCTAAACCCTCCAAGCCTCCGTTTTCTCATCTTAAATGGGGGTGGGAGGAGGTCAGTAAGTCAATAAACATTCATTACAAGTGAAACACCATGCCAAGTACTAAAGATACAAAGAAAGACAAAAAGACAGCCCCAGCCTTCAAGGATCTCCCCATCTAAAAAGGGTGAATAATGCATAAAAAAGAAGCTAAGGGAGAAGGGCAGGGCAGAAGAAGAAGGGTAGGAATGATAAAATCAAGAGGAACATAGCTGATGGGAAACAAATTCTCTGACCTGGGTGACCTCCTTTAAATGGGGGATCTGAGAGGTGTTTTTGGCCCAGCTAACCACCACCCTTGCCAATCTGAAGCAGGAAACTGTAGTACAGAGTACTGAGGAAGTGAGGACTCCAGGATTTATGTGATCCTATAGGAAAATAAGATTCCTTCCTGGAAATCCAGGAGAGAGCCATAGTAGGAAATGAAATGGATTGTTGTTAGTCCTGTCCAACTCTTTATGACCCCTCTGGACCATAGCACACCAGGTCCTCCTATCCTCCACCATCTCTTAAAGTCTATCCAAGTTCATGTTTCCATGACAGTTTCACCCTCTACTGTCCCTTTCTTCTTTTGTCTTCAAACTTTCCTAATATCGGAGTCTTCTCCAATAAGTCCTGCCCTGTATTTTTGTTATGCAATCAAAATATTTAAAATTTAGCTTCAGTATTTGAGCTTCCAGTGAACAATCTGAACTAATTTCTTTAATTATTGACCTATTTGATCTGCTTGCTGTCCAAAGGACTCTCAAATGTCTTCTCTAGCACCACAATTGTAAGGTATCAATTCTGCAGTACTCATCTTTCCTCATAGTCTAACTCTCAGAGCCGTACATTGCTACTAGAAAAACCATACTTTGACTACATGGATCTTTGTCAGCAAAGTATTTCTGCTTTTTAAGTATACTGTCTAGATTTGCCATGGCTTTCCTTCCAAAGAACAAGTACCTTTTAATTTCTACTATAGTTGCTGTCTGCAGTGATCTTTGAGCCCAAGAATATAAAATCTGGAATTGCTTGTATTTCTTTTCCCTCTATTTGCCAGGAAGTGATGGGACCACTTACCAAGATCTTAGTTTTTTTTAATGTTAAGTTTTAAGCCAGCTTTTACACTTTTTCTCTTTCATATTCATCAAAAAAATTTTTAATTCTTCACTTTCTGCTATCAAAATGATATTGCGTCTATCTGATATTATTGATATTTCTCCTGGCAACCTTAATTCCGGCTTTTAATTCATCCAGCCCGATGTTTCACATCACGAAATTTGCATATAAGTTAAATAAACAAAGTGACAATCAATACACGGGCTTTGCATTATTCCTTCTCCAATTTTAAACCAAACCTCTTTCCACTGTTCTTCAGGTATTTTATAAACTGTTAGACTAAAATAGGAATGTAGTCCTTATATTTTAATAAAATTAATTAAAATTACTTGGATAGGTGGAAGATGAGAGAGAGAGATAGAAAAAGGGCCCTAATCTAATTTTCCATGTCTCCTCCAGTTGCACCCCCAGCACGGAAGTTCCTTGGCAGAATGCCAGAGACAGAGAGAACATGAACTTCCTCATTAGCCCTTTTTATAACATCCTGGCTCCTAGCCTCTGGGTCAAGTTCAGGCTCACACGAGGTACAAGGAGTTAACAGGAGATGAGGTCACCTGCATGGCCCCAGAAAAGGAGGGAAGGATAAATTTCCTTAGATCTTTTCAACCCATCCACTTCAAATTCATCAGGGATATTATTCAGGTCATACCTACATGGTCTAATGGTTTCCCCTACTTTCTTCAAATTGGATCTGAATTTTGCAATAAAAAGCTCATGATCCAAATGATAATCAGCTTGTTGTAACTGACTGTACAGAGCTTCTCCATCTTTTCTTACATAGTATATAATGAATCTGATTTTGATACTGAACATCTAGTGATATCCATGAGTAGAATGGCCTTTTCAGCTCTAACCTGTGAATTATCATGAAAAAAAATTGTATTATTCTCTGCCCTGCTTCATTCTGTACTTCAAGATCAATCTTGTCTATTCCAATTATTTTTCCCCCATGGTTACATGATTCTTCTTGTCTCACTCCCCTCTTTCCTCCCCTCTTCTGAAGCTGACAAGCAATTTCACTGGGTTATACATATATTATCACTCAAATCCTATTTCCATTATTATTCATTTTTGTAATAGACAAATCTTTTAAAACCAAAACCTCAAAGCATATACCCATATAAACAAGTGATAAATCGTGTGTTTTCTTCTGGATTTCTACTCCCACAGTTCTTTCTCTTGATGTAGATAGCATTCTTTTTTATAAGTGCTTCAGAATTGTCCTGGATCACTGTATTTCTATTAGTAACAAAGTCTATCACATTGGATCATTCCACAATATTTCAATTACTGTGTGTAATGTTCTCCTGGTTCTGCTTATTACACTGACATCAGTTCACGTAGGTCATTCTAGTTCTTATAGAAATCATGCAGCTCATCATTCCTTATAGCACAAGAGTATTCCAATACCATGATACATTTGTTCAGCCATTCCCCATTCCAGGGATACTCCCTCATTTTCCAATTTTTTGTCATCACAAAAAGCAAAGTTATAAATATTTTTGTACAAACAGCTCCTTGCCCAGTTTTTGGCTTTTTTTTTTTTATCTCTTAGGGATATAAATCCAGTAGTGGTATTGCTGGATCAAAGGGCATACATTCTTTTGAATCCCTCTGGGTATAATTCTAAATTGTCTTCCAAAAAGTCCAGAATGGTTGAATCAACTCACAACTCCATCAGCAATGCATTAGTGTCCTAATTTTGCCACATCCCCTCCAACATTCATCATTTTCCTTTACTGTCATATTGGTCACTCTGCTAGGTATAAGACCGTACGTACCTCAGAGTTGCTTTGATTTGCATTTCTCTAATCATGAGGAACTTTTTTCATATAATTATTGATAGTTTTGATTTCTTCATCTGAAAACTACCTATTCATATCCCTTGACAATTTGTCATTTCAATTATTTTCTGGTTTCCTACTTTAGCATTCCAATCCCCTATGACAAATGATATCTTTTTTTGGTGTTATTTCTAAAAGATGTTGTAGAAGTAAATTGGTTACCTCTAAGGCATTAGGGCCAGAATGTAAGGGATAAAAATAAAAGGTCTGGACTAAATTTATAAGAGTGTGGTCTCCAGGAAATATTACTCAATTCCAAATGACTTTTTTATGGTAGTTTATTTATAAAAGGAGAAAGAGTGAAAGTAAGAAAATCAGAGAGAGTAAGATATTTACTCTGGTCTGGTCTGAACCAGGCAGGGCTTAAGAGGCCTCCTCTTAGCCACCAGGCCTCCTCCAAGACAAGGGACCTCTCTGGAGGTTAGTACCTCCAGAACAAGCCAGGGAAAGGAGTCAGTCTTTTTCACTCACCCACATGGTAGTTCTAAGAGAAAACAGAAAAGCAGTCCGAGGTTCTCAGCCAGAACTCCTCCAGAGTCAATTTGAAGGCAAAAGACCTTTCTCACAAGAAGTTCTTGCCACTTTTAAAGATCATTCTTTTCCTTGCTTCCTGAGCCTTCCTCCCACTTTACCTGGACCAATTGCATCTAAAGTTTTGCTTAGGACTGCCCAGGGGTACAGTCAGTCAATTTTGATTCTTCACCCACTATCACACACGAGTCACAGACTTCCCCCACTTAAGGATAAGTGGGGTGTATATACTTCTAGTGATTAAATCTAAAAATGGGCAGGGGAGAGTTAATCCCATGTTCACAAAGGCCACACAATCCCATATTGCTCTAAATCCACTGATTCAAGGTGTAGACTTACCAATTTAGCTCAAGGCCTTAGTATATAAACTATCTGGATTTGAATCACTGAATGTATTATTATCATACCTTAATTTTCTCTTTTTTACTTTTCAATGACAAACTACCATATTTTGCTCCATCTCTCAGTACAAATTATGACCTAGCTTTTTGTTGA
This sequence comes from Gracilinanus agilis, assembly GCF_016433145.1. NCBI lineage: Eukaryota > Metazoa > Chordata > Mammalia > Didelphimorphia > Didelphidae > Gracilinanus > Gracilinanus agilis. The sequence goes on from NC_058131.1 coordinate 142,699,793, forward strand.
AAATATCTAGTGCTTAAAGAATTTGGGAGGCCAAGAGAAAGAAATGGAGCTTTATAGAAATAGAGGACTTCAAAAAATTCTGATTAAAAAGGCTAGTGCTGTGGAAAATTTTGAAAAGCAAACACATTAGTCAAAGAAAGCAGAAAGGTTAATATCCCTGGTCCACCCGAAAGGTCGAAATTATGAAGGAGTATTTACATTATATTGGGGAGAAAGTATTCTCACAGAACTCTAATATCCTCAAGGGTTACAGAAAAAGTTAAATAAGAAAGGCAGAGAACCTTAGGATAGTTTTGTACTGTTTGATGCCCTTAGGAAAAGGAAGGGAAAAAGGAGTAAGTCTACAGGGCTTCCTTCAGAAAGAAGGAAGAAGAAAAATAATAAGAACCAACATTTATGTAATACTTTAAGGTTTATAAAGCACTTTACAAATATTCTCTCATTTTGCCTTAAAAAAAAAAAAACACAATCCTTGGAGGTAGATGTTATTATCTTGTTACAAATGAGGAAACTAGGGAAGGAAATAGTTATCTACTTCTCAGGGTTCCACAGCTAGCTTTCTAAACTTCCTGCCTTGGTTAATCAGCTACAGGTCCAAGAGCAAATCTCTGAAGGACAGAGAGGGAGATATAAGTGCCTATTATATTCCAGGTTCTGTGCATTACTACAGTTATTCATCTTTTCTTTTCTTTTTCTTTTTCATTGACAAATAGAATTTTTATATTAAGATTCAGGGCATCTGAAATTGACTCCAACTCCCTTACTCATTTCCATGCTTACTCTCTTTTGAGAGAAACTTGTTTGTTGTTTTTTTGTAGCAGAACTTTTCATAAGATAATTATTTGTAAGCCCATCAACTAGGGAATGGGTAAACAAACTGTAAAAATAAATGTAAAGAAATATTACTATGCCATAAGGAAGAAGTATAGAAAGCATTGAGAAGCATAAAAAGATCTGTATGAACTGATACAAAGTGAAATAAGCAGAGCCAAGAAAACCATGTACACAGTAACTAAAACAATGTAAATGGAAGAACTTAGATACCCCCAAAATCAAAAGTATTATAGATATCAAGAAGTACTCAAATGAAGAGTTATGAGGAAACACTTCCCTTCCCCTTTGAGGAGGTGGGAGGTACATGGTTATCACACCGACCATATTTTGGTGCTTTTTTAAAAATCTAAGTATACTTATTTTTTTAATAGAATTTATTTCCAGTATCTCAGCCCCTACCTCCCCTACTTGCACCATAAACATCATCACAGATACACACATTTAGATTATGTCTTTCATGTTTCCATTTTCAGTTCATTTTCTGGAGGGTGAACAATTACAAGTTATTCTTCCAATATTAAATCTATAGATGTATATGATGTTCTCTTGGCTCTACTTGCGTTACTCTTCATCTCATGTAGTTCTTTCCAAGTTAAAAAAAATGCCTTCTCGTCATTTCTCTTAAAGCACAGTAGTGTTCCATCACAATCATAAACTACAATTTACCTAGCAATTCCCCAATTGATGGGCATCGCATCAATTTCCAGTTCTTTGCCACTACAAAGAGAGTGGCTAAAAATCTTTTGAAACATAGAGGTTCTTTTCCTTTTTCTCCGATTTCCCTGGGAAAGAGATCCTGCAATGACATTACTAGGTCTAAGTTTTATAATTTTCTGGGTGTGATTCCAAATTGCTCTCCAAAGCAGATCATTTACATTTCTACCAAGTATATTAATGTCCCCATTTTTCAACATCTTCTCTAGCATTTGTCATTTTGTCTTTATTGACGAGAGTGAGACAATACCTCAGAATTGTTTTGGTTTGCAGTTCTCTAATCAGTAGTGATTTAGAGCAATTTTTAATATGCCTATATATGACTTTGATTTCTTCCTCTGAAAACTGCTCATATCTTTTGCCCATTTGTCAACTGAGGGATGATGGCTCTTATTGTTATAAATTTTAGATATGAGCTATATACCTGAGAAACTGTCTATGAAAATTTCCCCCCAATTTTCTGCTTTCCTTCTTATCTTGGCAACATTTGTTTTATCTGTATAAAACTTTTCAAAATTATTATTTATATCTCATAATGCTCTCCATCTTGTTTACTCATAAATTCTTCCCCTTTCCATAAGTCTGATAGGTAATACGTTTCCTAACCATCCAGTTACCTTATATTTCCTTTTGTGTCTAGATCATGTATCCATTTTGATCTTATCTTGGTGAATGGTATAAGATATTGGTTTATACCTAGTTTTTGTCGAACTACTTTCTAGCTGTCCCAGCAATTCTGACCAAATAGTTATTTCTTATCCCAACAGCCTGGATCTATACTTTTCTCAAATACAAGCTACTATAATCTTCTGATACAAACTGTTGTATGTCTGTTCAGTTCCACTGACATGCTTTTCAAATTCTTACTGGATAAATTTGATAATTACTGCTTTATAATAGTTTAAAGTCTGATACTGATAAATTTCCTCTCTTTATAATTTTTTATTGTCTTTTAATATTCTTGATCTTTTATTGTTCCAAATGAATTTTGTTGTTATTTTTTCTAGGTCAATAGGATAATTTGTTGGTAATTTAATTGGGATGGCATTGAATAAGTAGATTAGTTTTGGAAGAATTGTCATTTTAATTGTGCATTCATGAACAATGAATATTTCTCCAGTTATTTAGATCTGACTTTATTTGTATAAAAAGTGATCTATATTTATGTTTGTGCAGTGCCTAGATTTGTTTTCGCAAGTATAGTCCCATGTATTTATTCTATTTGTGATTATTTTAAATGGAGTATCTCTATCTCTTCTTGTAGAACTCTTAGTAACATATTAAAATGTTGATGATTTCTGTGGGTTTGTTTTATATCCTACTACCTTAATAAAACTATTGATACTTTCAAATAATTTTTAGTTGAATCTCTAGGATTTTCCACATATACCATCATATCATCTGCAAAAAGGGATTTTTTTATCATCCCTTTGCCCATTCTGATTCCTTCAATTTCTTTTTCTTCTCATATTGCTATTACTAGCATTTCTAATACTATGTTAAATAATATTGGTGATAATGGGCATCCTTGTTTCTTTCCTAAACTTATTTGGAAGGCTTCTTTATCCCCATTACATATAATCCCCATTACAAATAATGCATACTGATGGTTTTAGGTAGAGGCTTTGTATCATTTTAAGAAAAAAATCCATTTATACCCATACTTTCCAGTGTTTTTAATGGAAATGGATATTACATTTTATCAACAGCTTTTTCTGCATCTATTTATATAATAATATGATTTTTATTATTAATATATTTCTTCATGTTGATGGTTTTCCTTATATTAAACCATCCTTACATTCCTAGTATAAATCCTGTTTGGTCACAATGTACAATCTTTGTGGTATATTGTTTAGTCTCCTAACTAGTATTTTATTTAGGTTTTTTTGCATCCATATTCATTAATGAAAATGGTCTGTAATTTTCTTTCTCTTTGCTCTTCCTCGCTTAGGTATTAGCATAAAATTTGTTTCATAACAGCAATTTGTTAAACTTCTTCATTAACTATTATTTCAAATAATTCCTTTCCTATCAGAATCAGCTAATCTTTAAATGTTAGTTAGAATTCACTTGTGAATCCATCTAATCCTGATGCTTTTTTTTTTTTTTTTTTTTTAGGAAATTCATTTATGACCTACTTGAATTTTTTTTTTCTAAAATAGTGTTATTTAGATATTCTATTTCTTCCTCTGATAGTTTGGGTAGTTTATATTTTTATAAATATTCTTCTATTTCACTTACATTGTTAAACCTGGCATATAATTAATTAAAATAAATCCTAACAATTGCTTTATTTTCCATCTTCATTGATAATATATTCACCCTTTCATCTTTCATGTTAGTGATTTGGTTTTCTTCTCTTTTTTAAAAACAATATTAACCATAGTTTGTTTATTTTGTTGATTTTTTTCATAAAATCAACATCTAGATTTATTAATTCAATGATTTTCTTACAATCAATGTTACTGATCTTGTTTTTAATTTTCAGGATTTCTAGTTTGGTGTTTAGATGGAGATTTTTCATTTGTTCTTTTTCTAGTTTTTTAAAATGCATTACCAATTCATTGATCTGTTCTCTATTTTATTAATATAAGCACTCAGATACATAAAATTTCCTCTAATTACTACTTTTGCTGTAGCCCACAGGTTTTGATATGCTGTCTCATCACTACCATTCTCTTTAATGAAATTACTTGTTGTTTCTATGATTTGTTCTTTAACCCATTCATTCTTTAAGTTTTTTTAGTCTTTAATTTTTACTTTGTGTTTCCATAGTCCTTTATTATTATGCAATTCTTATTGCATTATGGTTTGAAATGGATATTTAATATTTCTGCTTTTCTTAATTTGACTATAATGTTTTTTGTAATTTTTGTAAAGTTACCATGTACCACTAAGAAGGTATATTTTTCTATGCCGTTCAGAGATTTATCATATTTAACTGATCTAAGATTCTATTCATCTCCTTGGCTTTCTTCTTACTTACTTTTTGTTAGATTTATCTCATTCTGAGAAGGGAAAATTGAAATTCCTCACTATTACTGTTTTGTTATTTATTTCCATCTATAACTGATTTAGGTTTTCCTTTTTAAAAAACTGGATGCTAATACATTTGGTGCATATAGATTTAATATTGATAATACTTCATTATTTATAGTACCACTTAACATAACAGTTTCCCTTTTTATCTCTTTTGATCTTATCTTATTTTAGCTTTCACTTTAACAGAGAACATGATTATTGCCCTTGCTTTTTTGGTATCAGTTGAGGCATATATAGTATATTCTATCTTAGTCCTTTGTTTTTACTCTATGAGTTTCCCTCATTTTTAAGTTTATTTCTTGTAAATAGCATGTTCTCTGGTTTCCGTTTTTGATCCATTCTGTTATTTGTTTCTGTTTTATGGGTGAATTCATCCCATCTGCAATCAAAGTTATAATTACTAGTTGTGTATTCACTCCATTCTATTTTTCCTCGATGTTTGTCCTTCTGTCCTTCTCCTTTTGTCATCACTCCTCATAAATCCAATTTCTTCTATCTACTACCTCTCCAATTTGTGACTCTTTTTAGAACCCCTACCTTATCCTTTCCCTTTGTACTCCTAGTTCTAAAACAAGCTACCCTTCTAAGGATCCTTCCCTTATTCTTTACTCCTTACCTTCTCATTCTTATTCTAGTCAAAATTCCAAAGGTCATTTCCTTATTCCCACACTGCTTATTAAAATCCCTCCCTTAATCTATCCTGAAAGACCCTCCCTTACCCTCACCTTGCCCTTCTCTTTCTTGATATGTACCCAAGAAATGATGTCATCCTTAAAGGTTACAGATAACATTTTCCTTTATAAGAAATAAACAATTTGACCTTTTGGGATTCCTTATGATTGATCTTTCGTATGATTTCTTTCATGATTCTTGTATTTTCTACTTAGATGTAAACCCAGCTTCTTTGCTCTTCAAATATTGTGTTCCATGTCCCTCATTCTTCTAATATTGATGATGTTAAGTCTTATATTATTCTGACAGTAGCTCTATAGTATTTGAAATGCAGTATTTTCTCCTTCACCTGGGAGTTATGTAACTTAGTAGTGATGATCCTTTGCAGTAGTGATTGGTGAAGTCTTTCCATTTCTATTTTACCCTCTCATTCTAGAACTTCCAGAAATTTTCCTTAATGAATTCTTGGAGTATCATATCTAAACTTTTTTTTACCATAACTTTCTTGTAGTATGACAATTCTTATATTATCACTCCTCGATTGATTTTCTAGGTCAGTTGTTTTGTAATCAGATGTTTGTATTCTCTTTTATTATTTCATTCTTTTGATTTTGCTTTGTTATTTCTTATTGCCTCAGGAAACCATTAGCTTCTCCCCTTGTCCAATTGACACTTTTAATGAGTTATTACCTTCTTTGACTTTCTGGATTTTTTCCCAATTGTGTGATCATTCCTTCATAATTTTCTTGCATTGCTCTAGATTTTTTTCTAGTTTTTCCTCAGCCTCTCTCATTTGGCATTTGAAGTCTTTTTTAAGCTCTTCCAATAACTTTTTTGTTTATGTTCATTTGACTTTTTTTTTGCGGTTTTAGAAGGTGTTATAACTGTCCTCTGAATTTGAACCCAAACCTTCTCTTTCCCTGTAATAACTATATATAATTGAGTTCTTTTTCCTTGGCTTACTTTTTTTTTTATTTAATTTAAGCAGCCAAACCAATAGGCTTAATTGTCAGCTTTGTCAGCTTTATGCTTGGAGTTGGGTTCTTACTAGAGCGTGGGTGAATGATACCTTGGGTTTCAGAATTTTTTTATGTTTGCTATTTCCTGGACCCTCCTTCTACGAATTTCTATAATTCAGGGCCAGGTGCTATCCCTGTTCCCTATAGCTCAAACCCCAGTTTCAGGTGTTCCAACTAGAGCCCCTCAACTTGATAGTTTTGTTGCTGACAGCTTCTCCTCCCTGGAACAGCAGCAAGGGGCTCCACTCTCTTTTGGATGACCACAAACCCTCAGTAACTGCACTCACTGGTGTATGCTCCTTCTTCATTCCTCCTCTCCCAAAGCTACAGCCTAGAACAAAGCCAACATCTGCTCAGATGCCTGCGCCCCCAAAGCCTTTCCCTGTTCACAAGTCAATCCTAAGCTGTGGGCAAGTAGGGATATCTGGAGCCAAGGCAGTAGCCCACACAGCTGCTCTCAGGGGTTCACTGCCTATTGACTCCAATGATATCCTGCCACTGGGATGCAAAGTGAGCCTGCCTGCCTTCCCTGCCCTTAGGTTTGAGACTTGCTGATTCTTCAGTTTTTGTACTCTCAGGTAAATAATAAGGCCAAGGAGGTCAGAGACTTTTCTCCCAAGTTGGATTTGGCTACTCTCCTTCATTCCTGACTCAATGTTTTTTAATGCTTTTAGCATTGATTCTGTGGAGTTACTTTTGATTGTGGGGGAATTATGAGAGCAAAGAAATCTCACATCCTACTCTACCATGTTCCCAGATCCTGTTTTCTAAGAGGACCAATAACATAATGGGGTAATGTCTTGATTTGTATATGAATTGAATTTAAGTGAGGCAGAATTACAAAAGAGTTGTGAGCCCTTCCCTCTAACTCTCCCTTTTTAAACTTTTACTTTCTGTCTTAGAAACAACTTTATGACAGAAGGGCAAAAACTAGGCAAATGTTGTTAAGTGCCTTGCCCAGGATCACACAGTTAGCAAGTGTCTGCAAGCAGACCCAGGTCCTCCCAAATCCAGGCCTGGCAACTTATTTAACTTTGCCATCTAGCTCACTATCTCTTCCAGAACCTTCCAGTGGCAAGTCCAGGGGCAAGACAAAGGATTATTCACCAGGACCAGGTGATATTTATACCAGGGATGGAAGGATGGTTCAATATTAGGAATACCAATCACATAATTGATCATATCAATAATCAAACCAATAGAAATCACATGATTATTTCAATAGATTAAAAAAAACTGACAAAATACAAAATCCCTTCCTATTGAAAACACTTGAAATTATTGGAATAAAAGGGTCTCTCCTCAAAATAATAAGTAATATTTATTTAAAACCATTAACAAGTACCATCTGCAAAGCAAATATTAGCCTTCCCAATAAGATCAGGAGAGAATCAAGGATACCCATTATCACCTCTATTATTTAACATTTTACTAGAAACACTAGCAGTAGCAATCAGAGGAAAAAAGAAATTAAAGGTATCAAAATAAGCAATGAGGAGACTAAACTACTCTTTGCAGATGATATGATGGTACACTTAGAAAATCATCCCAAAAGCTAGCTGAAATAAATAAGAACTTTAGCAAAGTTGCAGGATATAAAATAAACCCACATAAATCATCAGCATTTCTATATATTTCCAATAAAAATCAGCAGCAATAGTCAGAAAAAGAAATTCCATTTCACTCTAGACAAAATAAAATATTTGGGAATCTGCCAAGACAAACACAGGAATTACAAAACACTTTTCATACAAATAAAATTAAATCTGAACAATTAGAAAAACAATAATTGCTCATGGGTAGGACAAGATAATATAATCAAAAAGACAATTCTATCTAAATTAATTGAATTATTCAAGTGCCACACCTATCAAACTACCAAAAAATCTATTTTATAGAATTAGAAAAAATAATAAGATTCATTTGGAAGAAGAAAAGATCAAGAATATCAAGGGAACTAACTAATGAAAGAAAGTGTGAAGGATGGTGGCCTAGCAGTACCAGATCTTAAATTATACTATAAAGCAATGATCATCAAAACAATATGGTAATGGCTATAAGATAGAAGGGTCAATCAATGGAATAGACTGGGGTAAATAACCTCAGCAATCTTGTGTTCCATAAACCCAAACCACTGGGAAAGTTGGAAAACAGTGTGGGAGAAATTAGATTTAGATCAATATCTCACACCCTATGCCAAGATAAATTCAAAATTGGTATATGATTTAAATATAAAGAGTGATATTATAAGTAAATTAGGTGAACATGGAATAGTATACCTGTCAGATCTATGGAAAAGGAAAGAACTTAGGACCAAGCAATAGATAACATTACAAGATATAAAATGAATAATTTTGATTACATTAAATTGAAAAGTTTCTGTACAAACAAAACCAATGGAACCAAAATTAGAAGAGAAGCAACAAACTGAGAAAAAAAATTTATAACAAAATTCTCTGAAAAGGTCTAATTTCTCAAGCATACAAAGAACTAAGTCAAATATCTAAGAAATCAAATCATTCCCCAACTGACAAATGGTCAAAGGATATGAATAGGCAGTTTTCAGATGAAGAAATCAAAACTATCAATAATCATATGAAAAAATATTCTAAATCCCTCCTGATTAGAGAAATGCAAATCAAAACAACTCTGAGGTACCTCCTTGCATCTAGAAGAATGGCCAATATGACAGTAAAGGAAAATAATAAATGTTGGAGATGATGTGGCAAAGTTGAGGCACTAATGCATTACTGGTGCAGTTGTGAACTGATCTAACCATTTTAGATGAGAACATTCCCAAAGGGCTTTAAAAGAATGTGTGCGCTTTGATCCATCAATACCACTACTGAGTTTATATCCCAAAGAGATTAAAAAAAAAAACTGGGCAAGGACCTGTTTGTACAAAAATATTTATAGCTGTGCTTTTTGTAGTGGCGGAAAATTAGAAAATATGGGAGTATCCCTCAACTGGGGACTGAATGGGTGAACAACTTTGGTACATGTTAGTGATGGAATACTATTGTGCTATAACGAATGATGAATCGACGGACTTCTATAACAACTGTAAGACCTACATGAACTAATGCACAGTGAAATAAGCAGAACCAGGAGAACATTATACACAGAAACTATAACATTGTGGGACAATCAAATGTGATAAGACTTTGCTACTAATAGCAATGCAATGATCCAGGATAATTCTGTGGGACTTATAAGAAAGAATGCTATTCACTTCTAGAGAAAGAACTGTGGGAGTAGAAATGCAGAAGAAAACATGTGATTTATCACTTGTTTATAAGAGTATGTGATTTGGAGTTTTGGTTTTAAAGGATTACTCTTTTACAAAATGAACAATATGGAAATGGGTTCAAGTGATAATATATATGTATAACCCAGTGGAATTGCTTGTCAACTCTGGAAGGAAGGAGGGATGAGGGGAGAGAGAAAATGTGAATCATATAACCACGGAAAAAAATTTTTAAATAAAAGATAAATAAATAATTTTTAAGCTTATCTATCCTGCCCCAACCCTCTTTTCACCTCCAATCTTGCATCTCCTACTGCCTTTTCAGAAATCTCAAATAGGATCCGTCCAGTGAAATCAAACTCAATATGTCCAAAACTCAACTCAGCATTTTCCCCAAATAAACCTCCCCTTCTCCTATCTTCCTTATTATCACAGAGGGCAAAATTCTCCCAGGATCTCAGGCTCACAACCAAGGATAGTATCCTTGACTCCTCACTACCTCTCACAACCCATACCTAAACTATTATCTCAAATATGCTCCTTTTTTTCTCTGACACTGCCACCGACTCTGGTACAAGTCCTCATTACCTGACTGGATTACTGAAACAGTCTGTTGTTGGGTCTACTTGACATGTCTCTCCCCACATTCCATTCCATTTAGCCTCTTAAAATGGTTTCCCTAAAGCATAGGCCAACTCATGTTGTCACCCACTCCTACTGAATAAACTCCAATGGCTTCCTATTGCCTCCAAGAGCAAATATAAAATGCCCTGATTGGCATTAAACGCCATTCACCCCAGCTCCTTAGCTATGAAAGAAAGTGTTGGAGGTGATATTGGGCCTTTGGCAATTTCAGCATCTTCAGACAGAAATGACAAAAGTTCCAGCAATCTCCCTCTTAGTTTTCAGAAGGCAGCCAAAGTAGAGAAGTTTACCACAGTACATTATATAGTACAATTCCCTCATATTGTCATCCGACACGGTGGATAAGGTAAAATTCAAGTTAAAAAACATTTTTGTTTTAAGAATTTTATTTGCTTTACAGTATTTATTGTACTATAGATTTCATGTATTACAAAAAGTGAATACTTTTGAAATGTTTTCTGGTTTTTTTGCAAACTGAGATGTGAGCAAAAAAGGTCACAGAATTCTAAGGAATTACGGGGAAGAAAAAATGTTTTGTCTGTTAAAATTTTATTTTGTGTGCTGCATTTTATGGGTTACTTCATGGTTACTATGTTGAAAAAATGCATATTATCAGAATTTGTTTTGTTATAAAGATATTTTGTTATAAAGAATTGTGTTTGAAGAGTTATTTTCAGCAATTTCTAGGGAAAGATTACAGTTTTGTGTGGTTTTGGGAACCCAATCCGCTATTTCCAATGGGTTTGATGTATCAACATTGACATTTTGACTTTTCCACAAATGTTATTCCCCCAAACGTTGAGGATTGACTATATATGCATGTATGCATACACAAATATTCATACATACAAATAAACAACCTACATTATGATATAGTGGTAGAAGACTCCAGGGATTTGTATGTAGTTATTAAGTACTAGACAGGGTGCTATGTATATATCTGCATGTTTATATAGGTTATAAACAAAACCTGTCCTAGCTTATCTCTGCCATTAACCCTCCCTCATCTTACTAACCATTTGCTTAATGCTGTTGGAGAAGTCATGGAGAGAATAAATTCAATATAAATTTGTTATTTAATATCAAAATGATTCTCAGTGGTACACAACAATCTTTTTATTCTTACCTGATTAATTCTCTATTACACTTTCTAAACTTGTCCTCTCCTCAAGTCTCACACTTTCCTGAATCCTCTTCTTCTTTAGCAGTGGACCTTGACTCCTCTTTTACAGGGAAAATAAAGGCAACCACAGAGGAGTACCCTTCTCACTCTTCCCTAGTCTCAGGCTGCCTAGAAACCATCCTAAGGAACAAAAATTCCCTGGCCTTTCCCCTTTTAATCTCTTCTATTGGCCAGGGCCACCCACAGATCAATCCAGGCTCCAGGCTCTTTGATCACCAGGCTTGTACACAACAGAAGTCACCATTATCATCTGTTTGTTTTGTTTTGTTTTGTTTTTAAAACCCTTATTTGCTGTCCTAAAACCAATACCAAGTATCTGTTTCAAGGCAGAACAGAAATAAGGTCTAGGCAATTGGTGTTATGTAATTTGCCCAGGGTCACACGCCTAGAAAATGTTTGTGGTCATATTTGATTTCCAGGCCTGGCTCTATCTACTGAGCAACCTAGCTAATCCCGTTATGATCTGTTTTACTAATCCTCCAGGCCTTCCCAACTGCCTGCAGACCTCCACAATATTGTCTTCTGACCTAATGATGCAAACTAAAGACCCCTGAGCCTTGCTATCTGCTGTACCCTTTGGACTCTAGGCTTCTTCTTCTATCCTACTGTGGAATTTCCTTGAGATAATTCTTGAAGGACTGACATTCTAGTTTCTTCTGTTTGCCTCCCTAAGGGTTGGCATTATGCTCGGTACATAAGTATTTTTAAAAGGTGTGGTTTTTAAAAAATATATTAATTATCTACTGAAGGCTCCCTCTTCTCTTCCACATAACACCTCAGCACACCTCTATACCATCCCTCATTCTCTCCTTCCTTTATTCTCTTAAGGGTAACATTCTTCTTGCTAAGCCTAGACCCTCACTTTGTACTCTTGATCACATTCAGTATTTTTTCCTTCAGGAATGTGCCCTATCAAAATTTTGTCTTTCATCTAAAATCCCTCCTTATCCACTTGCTCTTTCCCTGCCACCAGACATGCCCAAGTCTCCATCAGCCAGAAAAATTCTTTCACATGTCCCTTATACCCCTTCCTAATCTTCTCCTACATTTCTTCTCCTTTTCAAAGAAAATCCCTTAAAAATGTTCTGATCACATTTTCTTCTTTCCATTCCATAACCTCTCACACTTTTGAACCACTTGCAGACTTGCTTCTGAGGCTATCACAAGGCTGAAATCATTCTCCTCAAGGTTACCTACCAGTAATCTTGTTAACTGCTAAATCAGATTCTCATTAGTACTCCTAAATGTCTTCTAGGCAGCTTTTGACACTGTCAGCTTCCTCACTCCTTTCCACAGATCATCTCTTATCTGGCTTCCATGACAATAGTCTCTCCAGTTCCTCAACCTACCTGTCTGAACTTCTCTGGCTCCTTTCCTCAGTGATCACCAATCTCTTATCCCCTAACCATGAATGTCACAGAAGGTTGTCCTGAGGCTTCTTCCCTAATTGCACTCTCTCTGTGGTGATTTCATCAGTTTCCAAAGGTTCATTTATTAGCATTATTTTTTTTAATACCCTTACCTTCCATCTTGGAATCAAAACTGTATATTGGTTCTAAGGCAGAAGAGAGGTAAGGGCTAGGTAATGAAGTTAAGTGACTTGTTCAGGGTCACATAGGTAGAAAGTCTCTGAGGCCAAATTTAAACCCAGAACCTCCCATCTCTGGGCCTGGCTCTCAAGCCACTGAACCACTCAGCTGTCTCCTATTGCCACTATTAAGAGAAGAATCATGGTGTAGAGCAGTGATGGGCAAACTACAACCCTCAGGCCAGATGTGGCCCCCTGAAATGATCTATCCAGCTGCATGACATTATTCCTAATTTGACAAATACAATGAGTAGGACACAATACAATGAAACTTCGAAAGAGTTGCCTTAGACACAGACTGATGATGAACATTTCCTTTCCTTTGGCCCCCTCTTTAAAAAGTTTGCCCATCACTGGTGTAGAGGATAAAGTACTGCATTTGATGTAAGAAGACACAGGTTCTAATCCCTACCCAGGCACTTAGTAGCTGTATAATCTTAGGTAAGTAACTTAACTTATATGGACCTCAGATTCCAACTCTATGAAATGAGAGGGGTGAACATAGCATCTAAGGTCCCTAGAAGTTGTAAATCTATTATTCTGATTCCCACAACTATATACCAACCCCAGACTCTTCTGAATTCCAGTTCTACAACACTAATTCCATTTACTATCATATATCCATCCACATGAATGAATATAAAAGAATTTACTAAGCACTTACTTTATGCAAAGCATTGTTTTAAATTTCTAAGGTTATAAATAGAGAAGTAAGATAGTACCTGCAGCTGAGAAGCTTATATTTGAGAAGATAAATGACTTCCATTTGACCATAATATACCTTTCATCTACCATCCCCTGAGGGAAGGTGCCAATGCATCTTGCCCTGTTTATAAGGCTTCCAGCTCCTGTTATATCCATCCATCTGTCTTCAGTCTTGGATGAGAAAAGGAGCAACCTTCATCTGACTACCCCCTCTTGTCCTCCTTATCTCTATCTTGATAATCTACATCCAACCATGGTAGTCCTGATATGAAGACAAGTGACTTTCCCTCTAAAATCTGGCCTTACCTCACCTGTTGTACCATTACCTCCTGTACCATTAACTATTGGTGAGTCCAATCAGTTCTAAATCCATCTGACTGCTGTTAAGTAATCCATATCTATCTTCTCTACAAGAAAAACATTCCCCAAATCAGACATTCCTTCTGTTGTATATACATACATATATGTGTGTGTGTGTGTGTATATACACACACACACACACACACATGCCTTTGGATAGACTGTCCCCTTCTCTACAGAAAGGCAGTCCCTTTTTCACCTTCCCTTTCCAAAAACCCTAGCTTCTTGCAACACTAAAGCTTGGGAATGCTACTGTCATAGGAAATCTTTTGTTCATTTTCTCAGTTATTACTCTTCTCAAATTATTTTGTATTTACTTATCTGTGATTATATCCCACCTACATTCAAAGTAAAATGGAATCTTCTTGAAAGAAAGTACTATTTTGTTTTTGCCTTTGTACCATTAACAACTTAATCAATGCTTTAATCAGTGTTAGTCATTGAATTGACTAAACTAACACGTAAATGTGTGACACCATTTACAACTACAAAATGATAATTCTAACACCCAATAACCCAATAAGCCAGATAAAAGGGTATCTTTCCCTACAAATTTAAATAGCTAAGTCAACTTTGCCTTCAGCCAAGTCCCTGATAAAAAATGCTAAGGAACAAAAATGTGAAGAAGGTATATCCTCTAGAGCACTTAACTAGAGATGTCCCTCTAAGTTGACAACAACCTATTAATGATTACTCTTTTCATGTGATTTTCAACCAGTTCAAAATCTACCTAACTGTACTAACCTCTAGCCCTTTTTTCTCTAACTAATCCATAAGCAAAGCCGGAGAAGCTTTGTCAACAGTATTATATTTCCTTGATCAAGTTTATACTGTCAAAAAAAAAAAAAAAGCTGAAGATCAGGCATGACATTAATGAAGTCATTTGATTCAATTTAACAAACATTTCTTAAGTACCAGGTGAAAGTATCACCAGACTTTTAGTTATAATTGCTTCCTTACTAAATGCTTACCAATGATACCCTTAATAATATAGTATAGAATTTTTCCAGGAAAATGTCAATAGTTTGCAGAAGGATACTTCTCCTTCTCTAGTTTTCCAGTATGTCATTCTCCAATATCCTGTATCTCTCCCATGCTTATTTGATCCTCATGACCACCAACCTCTCCAAAATAGAAATTATGCAGCAAAAAAAAACAAAACACAAAAAAACTATTTCAGTTGTTTCTAGTCTAGGGCACCAAGAAATTAAAATAAAAATTCTATGAACTAAAAGCAGAAAAAATTGATCCCTAATTCTTAATACCCTCTTTCAGTACCCAGTCCCACTATGATTTTCTTCCCCAATGACCACCAAATAGGCAGGTCTATCCAGCTCAAGGGCTTATAACAAATCTTAACTCTGCCTCTCTTTCCTCCCAATGTCTCAGAAAATTAAAAACCACAAGCTTGTACTGATTTGGCAAGCAGGGGGCTCAGTCTGAAAACCAAAGGAAAAAGGGAACTGGGACAGAAGGATGGAAGGAAGGAAAGGGGAGGGGGGAGGAAAAGGGGGTAGAGGGAAGGAGGGGAAAAAGAGGGAAAGGGAAAAGAGGGAGAGGGAGAGGAAGAGGGGAGAAGTAAAGAAAATGAAAGAAGAAACAGACAGATTGATGAACTGACATTCTGTGGTATTCTACTAAGCCTGAAGGAAAGACTCTAGAATTGTCATGGCGAATCTATGGCATGGGTGCCAGAGAGGGCACAAAGAAGAGTGAAGCTGCTCCCCACCCCCTCTCCACTATGCCTGATGACATTTTTTCACACATAGTACTCTTTGAGGGCATTCCTAACTTCACCGGTCCCTCTGCCCAGCAGCCCAATGGGAGAGCTTTCTCCCTCCCCTGTGTGGGGTGGGGGTGGGGGTGGGGGCATGCCCAACACACTCAGGCTCTGGGAGGTTGGAGCACAGCATTCAGTCTCTAAACAGTTTGCCATCACTGCTCTAGAATATAGCTGAAGCCCTCATTCTCAAATTGAGTCCTCTAATGGAATTACAGCAAGTACACAGTTAAATAATTATAAGATTAAAATTCCAGTTCTGCTACTGAATATTAATGTGACCTTGAGCAAGTTATCTTCTAGATCCCAGTTTTCTCACTTCCATCCTTAAAATGAAGGGTTTAACAAAATTAACACTGTAAAAATTAGAAGAAAAGCAAGAAACTAGGAGGAGAACTCTGCAGCAAAGTCTCTCTGATAAAGGTCTCACTTCGAAACCATATAAGGAACTGAGCCAATTTTATGAGACATTTCCCAAATGATAAACAGTCAAAGGATATGAACCAGTATTTTTCACAGTAAGAAATCAAAGCTATCCAATCATACTCCAAAAATGCTTAAAATCACTAATAATTAAGAGAAATTAAATTAAGATAACTTTAAGGGGCCACCTGACACCCATCAGATTGGCTAAAAAAGGAAAATGTTAAATGTTGGACAGGATCTTGGAAAATAGATACTCTAATGCATTGTTGGTAAAGCTGTAAATTAGCCCAACCATTCTGGAAAACAAATTGGAACAATGCCCAAAAAGCTATTAAACAATGCTTCTACTGGATTTATACTCTAAAAAGATCAAAGAAAGAGGAAAAGGACTCATGTATACAAAAACTTTTATAATAGCTCTTTTTGTAGTGACAAATAATTGAAAACTGAGGGGATGCCCATCAGTTGGGGAATGGATAAACACATTATGAACATGTTATGAATATAATGAAATACTATTTTGTTGTAAAAAATGATAGAGTTTCAGAAAAGCCTAAGGAGACATATGAACTGATATAAAATGGAGTGAACAGAAATAAGAGAACATTGTACACAATAATAGCAAAATTTAAGGACAATCAATTTTGAAAGACTTAGAAACTAATTAAAATAAGGACCCAACACAATTCCAAAGGATTTATGATAAAAAATACAGTCTACCTCCACACAGAAAACTGATGAACTCAGAGTGCAGATTGAATCATATTTTTTCCTTTTTATTTATTTTTCAGAACATAGCAAATATGAACACTTGTTCTCATCAGTTAATATTTGTAATGAATTTTGTATTTCTTGTCTTCTGAATGTCTGGGATTGAAGCTGGGAGAAGGAAAGAATTTGAAACTGGAAATAAAATTTAATTAATTTTAAAAAAGATAAAATAAATCAAACAAGGGGATTATATACTATATGACCTCTGAGGGCTTTTATATTTCTAAATTCATAGATTTAGGTTCCCAATATAATGTGAGATAAAAGAAAGTGCTAATAACTAGAGTGGGCAAGAGGAAGGATCAAGAATGAACCTGGTGGGCAGCTGGGTAGCTCAGTGGAGTGAGAGTCAGGCCTAGAGACAGGAGGTCCTAGGTTCAAACCCGGCCTCAGCCACTTCCCAGCTGTGTGACTCTGGGCAAGTCATTTACCCCCATTGCCCACCCTTACCAATCTTCCACCTATGAGACAATACACCGAAGTACAAGGGTTAAAAAAAAAAAAAAAAAAAAAAAAAAAAAAAAAAGAATGAACCTGGGGATGGAGCCTGAACTGAAACTGGAAGGAAGACAAATAACTGGAGATGAAGTAATACATTAGGGGCCACTTAGGTGACTCAATGGATTGAGAGCCAGGCCTCAAGGTCCTGGATTCAAATATGACTTCAGACACATCCTAGCTGTGTGACCCTGGGCAAGTCACTGAACCCCACTGCCTAGCCCTTACTGCTTTTCTATCTTGGAACCAATACCTTGGAACAGTATTGATTCTAAGACAGAAGGTAAGGGTTAACAAACAAACAAACAAAAAAAGGTAATACATTGCAGGCACAAGGATAGACAAATTATATATAAAGGCATAGATACAGCATATAGGATGTCAACTCTGTGGAACAATTAGTTGGCTGACATATAATGCATAGAGGGAAATAATATGAGCACAGATAAGAAAGATGGTGGTGGTTGTTTGTCCTTCAATTTCAAAGAGGACCAATGGCATCAAAAAGTTGGGGTCAGGGAGTAGTGTGTTTGGCTCTGGCTAACCATTCTAAAGACTCTATCATAGGTGGGGCATGAGTAGTCTGTTAGAACATCTACATCTGAGACAGAGATGTTTCTGGATTTGCACAGCTCACATTTCTTTTATGCTACTGAAATTCTGCATTACTCATGGAGTACCCTTCTTTGATGTGGCCACACCAGGCTGAGCAGTCTAGTGCCAGCAACTATCACATCTCATAATCAATAATACTAAAGCTCTTCAGAGAGACCTTGTATCACTTCTTCTGACCACTCTGTGACTGCTTACCTTGTGAGAGTTCTCTAAAATAAAATTCTCTGGTTTTTTTTGCTAGCTTGAGTTTGGCATTCAGGCTAAGTGGCCAGTCCCTGGGAATTGTGTTTTCTGCAGTAGAGTTTGAATGCTTATCAATTCAGATCAAGGGAGACCTTTAGTGTCTGGTACCTTATCTTGTCAAGTAATCTTCAGAACAACAATTCAAGTGAAAGTGGTTCTGTATTCTGGAATGATACTGATAGGCTTCCAGTTTTCAGAAACATACAGAAATAAAGTAGGCATAATAGGTCTATAGACTTTCAGTTTGGGAAGCAGCCTAATACCTCTTTTCTCACACACTTTCTTATGGAACCTGCCAAATGCTAAGTTAGCTCTGGAAATGTATTCATTAACCTCATCATCTATGTGGAGATCTTTGGAAAGCCAGGTTAAGTAAACTTATCCACAGGATTCAAAATTTCCCCATTTTCTGTGACCATTCCACTAATGGTGCGGTGCTGGGTGGTGGAGAATCTCTGGGTGTGTGTGCATACGCATTGACTGTCAAGACAAAATTAGCACAAACTGCAGAGAATCAATTCATTCTCTGTAGCATCTCAGCCTCTGAGGTGGCAATGAGTGAGGGCACAATCACAGGAGAACAAGAAGTCATGCACCAACTCTCACTCCACTTTGGTCTTAGTTTGTGGACTTTTTGAGTTAAACAATTTACAATCAGTGCACCTTAATGCCGTTTTCATTCACTGAAGACATCTCACAATGTAACAGAAAACATCATGCTGAAAGTATGGAAGCAAGACACAGCCCTACTTCACTCCCCTGTGACTGGAAAGGCATGAGAGCATTGTTCTTTATCCAAAATCTCTTTGATCATCCCATCATGAAACTCACATATGATAGTGATTAACTTCTCTGTGCAACCAAATGTTACTGTGATGTTCCATAAGTTCTCATAACTGATAATATCAAACAAAGGCATTGGTCAGATTGACAAACATTGTATGCAGAGCTCTATTCTATTCCTGACATTTCTCACAAAGTTGTCAGGCAACAAACACCATGTTGACCATCCCTTAATCCTTTCTGAAGCCACAATGGCTCTCAGGCAGATGATCACATGATCACATCAGCCAATTAAGGAAGACTCTGGCAAGAATCCTGCTGATAGTGACAGAGATTCCCTCTGTGATTGTCATAAGCTAATCTTTTTCTTTATAACTGTCAAAAATAATGTGTAAGCAAAGAGGAGATTCAGGATTCTTGGCTCAGTAAGAAGGCAAATGAAATTCAATTTTATGCCAATAGCAATAATCCAAAGAATGTCTATAATGTGCTAAAGACTACTTATGGGTCAAAGAGCTCTGGTCATCTCAGCTACTCAGCACTGATGAAGTAACACTAATCAGAGACAATGACATGATCCTGGAGAAGTAGGCTGAATACTTTCATAGTGTTCTCAACAGATCACCATTAATCAATGCTGAAGTCACTGACCATTTGCTTCAGGTTGTAGTCAATCCCTCTCTAGTCAAATTTCAGATAAAGTATTGAATGTCATCAGTATCCTCTTGAGTGGCAAAGTTGCTGGTGCTGATTCCATCCCAGCAGATATCTACAAGGCAAGGGGTCTACTTTTCATAGAAAAGCTGACTGAAATCTTCCATATTATACAGCAGTGATTCCCAAACTGGGCACCACCGCCCCCTGGTGGGTGCTGCAGTGATCCAGGGGAGTGGTGATGGCCACAGGTGCATTTGAGGGTGGTGAATAACTGTAAGGGGGCAGTGATAGTATGTGACAGTGGGCGCTAAGTAATATTTTTTCTGGAAAGGGGGCAGTAGGCCAAAAAAGTTTGGGAACCACTGTTATATGGCAAGAGGAAGTTATCCTCCAGGAAATCAAGAATAAAAGGAAAAGTTAAGTGGGAACTCAATAGTGGAGGATAAAAACTGTCATTCTGACTATATATTGAAGCAATTCCCACCATAAGAAGACCTGCCAGAGTTTCTTCTGGAACAGTCTTTGAGAATCCAAAGTCACCTCCAAGTATATACACATATAAGGTAAATACAAAATGATGGGAGGAAGGAGACCCTAACACAAAGGGAGATAAAGAAAATCCTCTTGTAAATGGAGGCACGTAAGCTAAACTCCCAAAGGATCTAGAGCAGTGATGGAAAACCTTTTAGAGACCTCATGCCATGCCCTGTCCCCCTTACTCCACCCAGAGGAGGGGAGAAAGCACTCCCTTTGAGCTGCTGAGCAGAAAGGCGAGTGAAGTGAGTAAAGTCCTCAATGAATATAGAGAGGGGGAGGGAAGTGGCCCAAGCGCTCAGCTCTCCTCCAGCTCTGCTGCCTATGAACCACCCACCTTACCCCCTGTGTGCTCCCCTTGACTGCTAGGCAGAGGGGTGGGAAGGCACAGTGGAGAAGGGGAGGGGAGCAGCTCTATCCAAGTCCCTCCGTCTTTGTAGTAATTAAGGGGGGGGAGGGACCAGACAGTGCCCACAGAGAGCACTCTGCACACCTGTGCCATAGGTTCATCATCACAGAGCTAGAGTTTCCAAGGCAATAAAGAAGGAGACCATTCCAAGCAAGAGGCAAAGCTTGTGCAGTGGCATGGAGGATAGAGATGGAATAATTTGTATGGGAAGCAGGTCAACTGGTGGGACTGAAGAGTATATTGTGCAATCAGCATCAGAAGATATGGAGCCAGACTGTAAAGGACTCTAAATGTCAAAAAAACTTTGCATTTTGTCCTGCAGGTAAGGAAAACTGAAGCTTCTTGAGCAATAAAGTAGTAAGTGCTTTAGTGGTACCACTATGACAGTGGGTAGATGGTATTTTAGAGAAGGAAGAGGCTGGAAACAAGATCAATATGGAGGCTAGTGTAAAAGTTAAAGTGAGAGGTGATGAAGGCTTCCAAATAGAGTAACTGTGGTATGAGTAGATAAAAATGAAAGATGTTGATCCTATCTCCTCAACAAGACTTGCCACCTGTCTGGCTTTAGGCGATAGGCACAAATGGAAGTGGTTGCTTTATGGCAGACGGAAGATGCCCATGGCAGCCTTTCCCCAGGCGATAAATTGGATTCAGCAGAAGACGAAAAGCACAAACAATACAAATGAAGCTAAAATTAGCAGAGAAAAATTTTAACTGAGGAAAAATCCTTTAGTTTCTCTGACAACAATCATTTCCAAAATATACAGTCAATCCTCAACTTTTGTGGATGTAACATTCATAGAAAACGGTGTGAAAGTCATAAATATGAATACTGATACACTAAACCTATGGGATGTAGGGGATAAGGTTCCTGTGACCACCAAATATAATCATCTGATGAGTAATTGAGGAAAATATATTCCTCTGCATATGATTCTTTATAACAAAACATTAATTCTAGTAATACACACTTTTCTCAACAAAGCAACCATGAAGTAACTGATAAAATGCAGTACCAAAATTATAACATGCAAAACATTTCTCATTAGTAATTTCCTAGAATTCTGTGACCTCTTATGCTAATATCAATTTTAAAAGACACTGACTTCAGATAATATTCACTTTTCATAACTGTTGTGAGGAGGATTACTTAGTTATTATTTAGGAGACCTAGCAGGAAGGGCTTGAGAATTCCAAATGGAATGGGGAAGCTGGAAGTGTGCCTCTTTCTCTGAGCTGGACTCCATGGTGGTTGGGACAAGTTGTAACTGACCCTGGGAGACCTCAGAGGAAGTGGAGTTTATACCCTGATTCCCTGGGATCCTGAAGGAAGACTGTCATCTACTTGTGGAAGATTTTGGTAGAGACTATTAACCCCCACCTGAGTTGCAGGTTAACTTGGGCTGGGTTAGCTCCCAAAATCTACCCACCTGAAAAAGTACTGCTAGTGGTCCTGAAGGAGCTGCAACAGCGCTGGAGTGTGTCAGGACTCTGCTGTGAGGATGCTCACTTCAGTCCTGCTACTCTCTGGACCCTGCCTGGCTTAGGTCTCAGTTGAGTGTAGATAAGTCCCTCCCCAGACCCTGTGGTTTACCCTTAGTCTGGAAGTGTAGAAACCCCTATTCCCATCCTTTACCATAGTTCCCTTAATTAAATGTGTTATAAACTCTTGTCATTTGCTTGCTAGTTTCCATAGGCCTTGTCTAGATGGTGCAGGGTGACAGTTAGGCCTAACTGCCACTTCTGTTAACAGACATTTTCCTTAGCAGTTAAACCCAGTCTCCCTAACTTGTCTTTCCTGTCTCCTACACACCCTTCTGGACCCACATTTAATATTTAAGTTAACTCCCCTGGTTTTCCTCATAACACATGAAATCTATAGTACCACAAATACTGTATAATAAAGTTCTTAAAATTAAAACTTTTTTTTAGCCAAATATTGGGGTATTGCACTACATGGCGAATAACTGATTTGTTAACACCAAAGTCACAACTGACAGTGGCAGCAAATTTTCTGGCATGAAATTAATCTATTAATATCTTTATTTTCTCAGGATGTTACATCAATGACTTTGCATACTTGACTCTGAGTTCAAAGAATTTGCACTTCACTTTGGAGGCATACAAAAAGCTGCCATATAAAACTTGAGTTTTAAAGGCAAACAATAAAAATATGCAACAAATCCACAGGAGTTCTTTAAAAGTAGGACAAAGAAGAGGAGGCAGCTGGCTGGCTCAGTAGATAGAGAACCAGGCCTAAATGGAGTCAGGAAGACATGAGTTCAAATCTGACTCACACAATTACAAGCTGTATGATCCTGAGTACATATCCTATATTTACTTAATTGTGAACATGCTATATTCCTTCAGTTCAATGTAAGTTCCATGAAAACAAGGACTGCCTTGATTTTTTTTATACTCCAAGATGATCAGGAAGATATGTTAGGGAAGTGAGGGGCTATTGGTCACAAGGGACAAGTTTAGTTTTTTATTTAGGTAAAGTTTCCTCATGTTGTGGAAACATGGAAGGGAGCAGCTCTTCCCGAGGTCCTCTGCCTTTCTAGTAACTAACTCTGGTGGGGATGGCACATGTGCCACAGATTTCCCATCACGCATCTATGAGATAGTCTTTAAATGAGTTCTGGTTTCCTCTTTGCAATCTTACTTCCTGCTATCATTATTTTCCACTGCTGATGATGGTGAGCAGGACCAGAACAAGATATAATTATAACACTATCAGAAGCAAATTATATCAGGACCTTTACAGCCATCATTCTATGTGGCGCAGCATTCAAATGATCTCTTCTGTCTCAATGGGCACAATGAGCATTCACTGTGTATCAGAGCTAATCGATAAGATAACTGTCACAGGTATATTTGTACATATGCAAAGGAGCAGAAGAGAGCTAACATTACTATAGAAACTATCCTATGGTATGGTCTTTTCTTAGTAAAATGCAAAGACAAACAGAAGAATAGAACAATTATTACCATATTGTTCACTCAGCTTGGTAGTCAGAGATAAGGATGAAGGAAGCTGTTTGTAGAGAAGCATATTTGTCAGATTCCTAAAAATTAAGCTTTGCATGGGAAAATTCAGCTGGGCCAGAAGAAGGCCAGACCTGGGGTCTAGAGTACCAAACAAAAACCAATGACTAGATAAGACAGACTGATAAAGTAGGAACTATCCAGCTTATGTAGAATTCTTTTTGAAATATTTCTGAATATTCTTTGACATCATCCATTTTTTTTAAACCCTTACTTTCTGTTTTAGAATCATTACGAAGTACTAATTCTAAGGCAGAAGAGCTATAAAGGCTAGGCAATGAGGGCCAAGTGACTTGCTCAGAGTCACACAGTTAGGAAGTGTCTGAGGCCACATTTGAACCCAGGACCTCCCATCTCCAAGTCTGGCTCTCTATCCACTAAGACACCCAGCTGTCTCGAATACGTATTTTTTCTAAATTTAATTTTTCACTAGAAAATAGTCTTGCTTAATTAATGGAAGCAGCATTTGTAACTGGCAACCACCTCAAAGATAGTAACATCTGGGAACTTAAATTATATATCTTACTATAGAAAGAAGAACAATTAACTTCTGTAGCCAAAGTAAAAATACCTTTGCTTTGCCCTATATTTTTCTTACTCAAAAGCCCATTGGGGATATGGAAGACCCTTAGATCCCACAGTTCTTTGGAACTCTGCATCAAAAATCTTTATAAAGAGTTCATTTTCAATTTTTCAAAAACCTTTTAACTGCTGGCTGACAACTCCTTGTAGACAAAGCAATAAGTTGCTTCCTTGGTATTCCAAAATCTATAACTATCCAGATTCCTCTCTCTTTGTGTGAATAGAAAACTGGCTTTCTATACATAAAATCAGAAGGGGGAGGGAGACATAGATTATGACATCATACAAAAAGCAATTTCAAGTTCAATTTGTCCTTTTCCAATCATGAAAGAGAAATGTCCCCTAGCAAATCTTTCTAAATCCTACTAAATCATTCAATTCCCTTCCTCAAAAGGGAACTTGAAATTTACTCTAGGTAATCACTCTTTACTAAACTCTTTAAGATTCTAGTTGTTTTATAGTGTAGTCTCTGGCACAACATGCTTTTAGTTATTAAAGGAATCATCAATTTTAAATAGCTAACTTTTTAAAGGATTAAATAAAATGTAATAGTTATATTTAGTCTTAACTGGAGACATAAGCCGTTTCCCCACAGTATCAAATACATACATTTATGAGATGAGCATCTGACATACACCAACATAAAAATAAATTACTTGTCCTTCTATAATGATAGGTTTCTTTACAAATCAAAATTGCACTATGCCCAAAGGGCTTTAAAAGATTGTCTGCCCTTTAATCCAACCATACCACTGCTGGGTTTATACCCTAAAGAGATAATAAGTAAAAAGACTTGTACAAAAATATTTATAGCCGCGCTCTTGTGGTGGCAAAAAATTTGTGGAAAATGAGGGGATGCCCTTCAATTGGGAAACGGCTAAACAAATTGTGGTCTCTGTTGGTGATGGAATACTATTGTGCTCAAAGGAATAATGAACTGGAGGAATTCCTTGTGAACTGGAAAGACCTCCAGAAATTGATGCAGAGTGAAAGGAGTACAACCAGGAGAACATTGTACACAGACAGATACACTGTGGCACAATCAAATGTAATGGGCTTTTCTACTAGCAGCAATGCAAAAATCCAGGATAATTCTGAGGGACTTATGAGAAAGAATGCTATCCATATCCAGAGAAAGAGCTGTGGGAGAAGAAACATAGATGAGGATATGATTGGGGATATAGACCCTAAATGATCACCCTAATACAAATAGTAATAATATAGAAATAGGTCTTGATCAATGACACATGTAAAACCCAGTGGAATTGCTCATTGGCTACAGGAGTGGGGTGAGAAGAGGGGAGGGGAAGAATGTGAATCATGTAACCATGAAAAAAAAATTCTAAAATAATTAATTAAATAAAGTTTTCCAGGCCACACAAAAAATAAATAAATAAAGGTTGCATGAGATGAAATAGTTTGGAAGTTTAAATTCACAATAAGAAATATTTAGTCTATATAAAATATTCATATTATATATACTATGATAAAATTGGCTTCAACTACTGGCTTCCTTTCACTTCAGAGCTTCTGCTCATACTGTCCCCTCAAGTCTAGTGATATCTACTACCACAGCAGTCCCCCATTTCCACTAACTGAAATCTATTATTTCCTTAAGTAGTAACTACCTTCTTCATAAGTCTTCCCTAATGTACCCATTGAAGATATAATCTCATCCTCTAAAAAATTAAAATACTTTGTACTTATTTGCTCTTTTCACTTTCTACTTTGCATCATACTCATTTATTCTACCTTTCCAACCCCCTAATTAAAACTACAAGTTCTATAAAGGGAAAAGTTGTTTGTTGTTTTCATCTCTGTTACCAACACTTAAGAAATGTTGGTTTATTGAGTTGAATTTAAACTCACTATAAAGAGTACCCAAACTGATTAAATTATAAATCCATCCAAAAATCTAAGTATACATTTTAAGGTTTTTTTATGCTCTGGACATTTTTTTTTTTTGGTTTGGTGTCTTAACTTTACAACGTCAAAACTTGGCTTTAAAATCACTAGTAATTCTGCTTAAATGGGGCAGCTGGGTAGCTCAATGGATTGAGAGCTTCCTCAGACACTTCCTAGCTGTGTGACCATGGGCAAGTCACTTTACCCCCATTGCCTAGCCCTTACCACTCTTCTGCCTTGGAGCCAATATACAGTATTAACTCCAAGATGGAAGGTAAGGGTTTAAAAAAAAAAAATTCTGTTTAAGCAACTAAAGGGTTATCAAAGACCTTCAATTTATAAACAAATGAAACACAAGAAAGAAGAAATCTAAATGCAATTATGTATGATTACAAAATGAAATTAATAAACCCAAGACTTAAGCTATAACTCATTTATGTAGCACTTCAAAATTTATGAGAGAATAATAAACTGGAGGAATTCCATGTGAACTGGAAAGACCTCCAGGAATTGATGCAGAGTGAAAGGAGCAGAGCCAGAAGAATGTTGTACACAGAGACTGATACACTGTGGTAAAATCAAATGTAATGGACATCTGTACTAGCAGCAATGCAATGACCCAAAACAATTCTGAGGGATTAATGGAAAAGAATGCTACCCACATTCAGAGGAAGAACTACAGGAGAAGAAACATAGAAGAAAAACAACTGCTTGAACACTTGGGTTGATGAGAACATGATTGGGGATGTAGACCCAAAAGGACCACACCAACTATCAATAATATGTAAATAAGTATTGACTGACCGCACATGTTAAAACCAGTGGAAATGTGAGTTAGCTATGGGGGGCGTGGGAGGGTGAGGGAGTGAAGGGTAAAGTAAAAACATGAATTATGTAAACATGGAAAATGTTTCTAAAAATAAAAAAATCTAAAAAAAAAAGTTATGAGGGGTTTTCTTCTACAAAATCCTCGTAGGATCAGTGCCATTTGTATAACCTCCATTTCCCAAATAAAGAAAACAAGATTAATAGTTAAATGATTTGCCTCAGATCACATAACTCCACTTAGAGCCAAGAAGTAAACTTTGGGCTTTCTGAATACAAATCTTTTCACTCTTTCTACTACCCTATGGTAGTAGAAGGGACAATAAGATTAAATGGACAGACTGGAATGTGGAACCTGGGTTCAAGTCCTACCTCTGATAACAGTCTTTAAAAAATTTATTTTTATATTGGACATATTAAGATCCCCATCTCCCTCCCTCTGGCCCTCCCTCCTGCCTCCACATTAGAGAAGGAATCATCTGACAAAAAAATACACCTACATAAATTATGTCTTTCATGTTTCTATTTATTGGTTCTTTCTTTGGAGGAGGACATTCACAAATTTTTCTACAAATATTAATTCTATAACTGTATATTATGTTCTTTTGGTTCTACTGGTTCACTCGTCATCATTTCATGTAGCTCTTTCCATGTTTTGTTTTTTTAATTAACTTGCAAGAAGTAAAACTATAGACCAATATCCTTAATGAACATAGATGCAAAAATATTAAATAAAATACTAGCTAAAAAGCAAGTTATCACAAGGATTATTCACTATGACCAGGTGGGATTTATACCAGGAATGCAAGGATGGTTTAATATTAAGAAAACCATCTGCATAATTGACCATATCAACAACCAAACTAATAGAAATAACTTGATTGTCCCAATAGATGCAGAAGAGGCCTTTGACATTCCTATTGCAAACATTTGAAATCATAGGGATAGAAGGGCCTTTCCTAAAAATAATAAAGAGTATTTATTTAAAACCATCAGCAAGTATGGCCTGCAATGGGGATAAGTTAGATGCCTTCCCAATAAGATCAGGAGTGAAGCAGGAATGCCCATTATCATGATTACTATTTAATATTGTACTAGAAATGCTAGCAATAGCAATTAGAGAAGAAAAAGGAATTGAAGGGATTGAAGTAGGCAATGAGGAAACTAAACTATCATTCTTTGCAGATGACATGATGGTATACCTAGAGAATCCAAGAAAATCAACTAAAAAACTAGTAGAAACAATAACTTTAGCAATGTTGCAGAGTACAAGATAAACCCACATAAATCATCAGCATTCCTATATGTTTCCAACAAAACCCAGCAGCAAGAGTTAGAAAGAGAAACTCCATTTAAAATTATTCTAGACAAGATAAAAACCTGGGAATCTATTTGCCATGACAAATTCAGGAATTATATGAACATAACTACAAAACACTCTTCACACACACACACACAAAAAAACTAGATCTAAGCAATTGGGAAAACGTACTTATTTAGTGTTAACGCTATCAAACTACAAAAACACTTTTTTATAGAATTAGAAAAAAATCTTACAAAGTTCATCTGGAAGAGCAAAATATCAAGAATATCATGGGAAATAATGAAAAAATGTGAAGGATAGAGGCCTATATAAAGCAGTGATCATCAAAACTATATGGTACTGGTTTAGAGATAGAAGGGTCACTCATTGGAATAGACTTAGGGTAAATGATAGTAGCAAGACAGTATTCAATAAACCCAAAGATCCCAGCTTTTGGGAAAAGAAGAAACTATTTGACAAAAACTACTGGGAGAATTGGAAAACAGTTTGGGAGAAATTGGGCTTAGATCAAAATCTTACACCTTAGACTAAGATTAACTCAAGAGTGGGTAAATTACTTAAAAAAAATCATAAACAAATTAGATGAACATAGAATAGTATATCTATCAGACCTATGAGAAAGAAAGGGATTTAAGACCAAGGCAGGAGACAGAGAATACTACAAAAAGTAAAATGAATAATTTTGGTCACATAAAATTTAAAAGTTTCTGTACAAACAAAACCAATGTAACCAAAATTAGAAGGGAAGCAACAAATTGGGGGAAAATTTTTATAACAAAAACCTCTGACAAAGGTCTCATTTCTCAAATTTGTAAGGAACTAATAAGTCAATTGTATAAAAAACCTAGCCATTCCCCAATTGACAAATGGTCAAGGGATACGAATAGGCAATTTTCAGACAAAGAAATCAAAACTATCAATTAGCACATGAAAAAATGTTCTAAATCTCTCATAATTAGAGAAATGCAAATCAAAACAACCCTGAGGTACTACCTCAAACCTATCAGATTGGCCAATATGACAGTAAAGGAAAATAATAAATGCTGGAAGTGGATTTGTGAATTGGTTCAACCATTCTGGAGGGCAATTTGGAATTATGCCCAACTCTTTGATCCAGCAATACCACTGCTAGGTTTGTACCCCAAAGAGATAATAAGGAAAAATATCGTCCAAAAATATTCATAGCCGTACTCTTTGTGGTGGCAAAAAATTGGAAAATGAGGGAGTGTCCATTGATTGGGGAATGGCTAAACAAATTGTCATATATGATGGTGATGGAATACTATTGTGCTTTAAGGATTGATGATCTGGAAGCTTTCCATATGAACTGGAAGAACCTCAATGAACTGATTGATGCAAAGTGAAATGAGGAGAACCAGAAGAACACTGTACACAGAAAGTAAAACATTGTGGAAAAATCCAATGTAATAGACCTTGCTCTAGTAGCAAGAACACTCCTGAAGGACCTATGTAAGAGAATGCTATTTACATTGAGAGAAAGAACTATGGGAGTAGAAATGCAAAAGCAAAATATATGACATCACTTATCACATGTATATATTGGTATGTGATTTGGGGATTAGGCTTTAAAAAAAATCACTCTATAGCAAAAATGAATAATATGGAAATAGGTATCAAATGACAACATTTGTACAACCCAGTGGAATTGTTTGTTGACTCTGGGAGCTGGAAGAGAAGAGAGGAGGGAAAGAAAATGAATCATGTAAACATGAAATAACATTCTAAAAAATAAATTAATTAAATTGAAATTAATTAACTATTTAATTAATTAAAATAAATTTTAAAAATTAAAATGGATTGAGAGCCAGGCCTAGAGACAGGAGGTCCTAGGTTCAAATCTGGCCTCAAACACTTCCCAGCTGTGTGACCCTGGGCAAGTCACTTGACCCCCATTGCCTAGCTCTTACCACTCTTCTGCCTTGGAGCCAATACACAATATTGACTCCAAGATAGAAGGTAAGGGTTATTAAAAAAAATTAAAATTAAAATTAACCTGCTCATCATTTCTTATGACACAATAATATTCCATCATAATCACACACCACAACTTGTTCAACCCATTCCCTAATGTAAATATTAAAAATGATAAAGGCTTGTATAAATATATAAATTAGTATTTTAATTAAAGCCATGTTGATAGATAAAATCATTAGACCACGCGCTTGTAAGCATTCAAAATTGCCGCCTCCATACTGTCTCCTAGCCAAGCGCTACTCGCCAAAGAGAAAGCACTCCCTCCTCACCCACGAGATTTAAGCGCTCCCCTGCGTCAAGACGTCGGAAACGGAAACCAGTTGGACCATGTTGGATCACGGGAAATGTAGTTTTATACATTTCCCAAGTTTCACTTTTTACAATTCCCCGTGAGGTCCGGCAAAAAAAAAGGTTAGTCCTTTTTTCTTCGCTGGACCTGTAAAAATAGCAACTTCTAAATTTTTCAGGAATTTTGGGGATAAAAGAAATAGATGAACAAATGGTTAAAATTAGACGCATTGACAAAAAACCAATTTGGGGGGCTGTCCCCCACTGGCACAACAGTGTACAATTAAAACAATACATACAACTCAATTTCAACTCCCCATAGTTCAATCAACTGCACCCCAAAGTTCAAAGTTTTGGTCTTCATGGTACAGTGAAGGCTTTTCAGACATCTTCATGGTGTCTTCACCAAAACAAGTTCGTTGTCTGGATTTTGGGGAGATGGCAAGATCCTTATCCTGAAATTATTCTCAAAAGAATTTAAACTTTACATTATAGATTACAAAACATACATTTTCTTCTAAGATTTTATATAATTCCCCGTGAAATTACTCCTAAAAGAGTTAAATAAATATACATATATTTTACATTATCGAATTTTAAAAAACTTAACAGATATCCCCGTGAGGTAAATCTTAAACACACCTTTTTTTTAAAAAGGTACCTCAGGTCAGCTAAGGATGAGTGGCTGAGTCCTGGAGGTTATTTGAATTCAATTGACAAAATAAAAAGAAGAAAATTCAAGAAAAAAGAAGAAAACATTAACTTGTAAATGTAAAATGTGCAAAATCTAGGGAAAATAAGCTTAGACCTTTGAATGAAGGTCTAATTAAAGTGAATTCAACAGTGTGCAATTACCCATCCAGGGCCAGGACATAAGGAAAATGTCTCTCTCTGATCTGACTTATCATCAGCTTTTTAGGGAAGTGAGCCAAATAAACAACCAATCTTAGGTGCTTTCTAGGAATCTAAGTCGAGGGGACCCACGTCCTCTAAAGTTTTAGAAAAGACTGGGACTCCAGGACTCAAACCCAATTTCAAGCCCTAATGTATTGGCATAGAACTGCTATTCTGCAGATCTTAGTCAGTCAAGTCTCTGACCATGTGCTTTCTTTAGCACTATTAATGGCTTTCATATTCCCTTCTGGAATCAGAGAGGCATTTAAATCACAGTCCTATAGGCTCAGGTATTTGCTGTAAAATCAGAAAAAGGATAAATAATGATTATATATGTACTTCCAGTACAAGATGAGAAAAAAGGAAAATCAATTGCTCATTAGAAAAATGTTTAAAAATCAAAAATATCTATATAGCTTAGAACTAGAAGGGTTGTTACCCAAAAATGAGATTTTCATTTTGTGAGTGTAAATGGATCTTACAAAAGGCAGATTCACAATGCTCATTCAAATAGAGTACCATAATTTCCAATAGCACATTTTAAAACAATAAATAATGATGTTCAAAATTATATACTTGTTACAACTTTTAACCCTTGGCAAATGCTGTTATTGCTTCCATAGCAAAATGTGATATTTAAAAAAGAAACCTTCTGGTATAATCATCCTCAGATAAGAATATACAGGAGCTCCTTGGCTTCCTGTTTTAAAAAATCCTGGGTAGGAATGCTTCTACCCATTTAAGGCAATAATATCTCTTATAATAAAATATATAAAAGCTTTATCCTTTAAGACAACAATTCTTAAGGATTTAAAGTAAAAGTTAAAAAATATCTCTTGTAAAATTACAAGGTAATATTTAAAGCATGGAAAACTTTCAAGGTTCTTTTGCAATTACCAAGACAGAATAAATTTTAAAGACATGTGCTCTATAAGATGTTCATAGGTGGTACATATAACCGCATTGTTTTTGATACAGTAAGCGTTTAAGTAAATTAGGAAATATAATAACATCATAAGCAGAAACTTCATTAGCGTAAAATGATTCAGTGCAACAGGAAAATCAACGAAGTAAGCAAGATTAATTAACAAAACTAATTAGCAATATACAGTAAGATACAGTCTTTTTAAAACAGAAATAAAGCTCATTCAGTTCCGAGGTTTTTAAAGTTCACCCCTGATTTCAATTTTAAGGTTCTTTTGATTGAGTTCTGCTGAGTTTAAGGTTTTTTTTTTTTTTATCACCAGTCTTTGCTATCAGTTCAAAGTTCTGAGCAGTTATTGGGGTGAATATTTCTCTCCTGAGTTCAGTTTTTTAATCACAAGCAAGTCTCAATAGGCCATTCGGCCAATAGGTCCACGTGGTGTCGTCCACATGGCTCGGGGTTAGTGGAGAAAAGCTCAGGAAAACTACCCACGTGTAGAGTCTGTGTGGGTTGTTGCCTAATTAGGTCTTTAGAGAAACACGTGGAAGGCTAGAAATAGGGAGAAAGGGGAATATACCCAAATGGTTTGCGTCAGAGCTGAAGCAGTCTCTGGAGGTCTCGATCTCAGCAAAGGCGGCAGGTCTGGGTTCCTTCCCGGAAATCTCAGGTTCTGGAGCTCGGGGTTGAAGGCTGGAAGCGGTCAGGATCAGCATCAGCAGCAGCAGCAGCAGCAGCAGCAGCAGCATCAGCAGCGTCAGCGCATTGGCTGGGCTCCGGCATTTTAGTTTAAAGCCAAAAGCCTGAATCGGCTGGCCTGACCTCCCTCCCAAGGTGGCTTGGGCTGGACTGGCCGGCTGAGTCCCACTGGAGGCAAAAACGTGCTCTTGCTTTTAGCAAAAGCATGGCAAGGAAAGTCACTTTCCTTTTTTAAAAAAGTGCTCAAAAGAGCTGAGCCAGATGGCCAAAAAGCAGGCATGGCTATCGTTAGGCTATCTGGAAGATTCGCTTCTGAGACTCTGGGTCCCAGAGCCGCATGGCTTTTTCCTCTTAGACTATCTAGAAAATTGAAAATTCTATTTCCAAACTTCTGGTTGCCATAATTGTAAATATTAAAAATGATAAAGGCTTGTATAAATATATAAATTAGTATTTTAATTAAAGCCATGTTGATAGATAAAATCATTAGACCACGCGCTTGTAAGCATTCAAAACTGCCGCCTCCATACTGTCTCCTAGCCAAGCGCTACTCGCCAAAGAGAGAGCACTCCCTCCTCACCCACGAGATTTAAGCGCTCCCCTGCGTCAAGACGTCGGAAACGGAAACCAGTTGGACCATGTTGGATCACGGGAAATGTAGTTTTATACATTTCCCAAGTTTCACTTTTTACACTAAGAAATGTAGATCCCCTCAATTTCCAATTCTTAGTCACCACAAAGAGAGAGGTTTTAAATATTTTAGAACACATAGATTTCTTTCCTTTTTCCCTGATCATCTTGGAAAACAAATTTATCAGTGGTATTATTGAGCCTAAGGGTACACAGTTATAACTCTTTGGTTATAATTCCAGATTGCTCTCCAAAATGGCTAGGTCAGTTTACAATTCAATCAACAGGGTTTTACTCTCCTTTTCCAACATTTATCATTTCACCTTTTAATCATTTTAGCCAATCTGATAGCTGTGAGATGATATCTCAGAATTATTTTGAGTTTCATTTCTCTAATCAATAATGATTAAGAGCATTTTTTCATATGACTATATATGGCCTCAATTTATTCATCCAAAAACTATCTCCATATATTTTGACCATTTATCAATTGGGGAATGGCACAAATTCTTATAAATTTGACAAAATTCTCTATATATTTTAGATAAGAGACTTCTATCTGAGAAATTGTGAATTTTTCCCCCAAAATTTCTGCTTTTCTTCTAATCTTAGCTTCATTAGTTTTATTTGTACAAAAACTTTTTAAAATTACTACAATGAAAATTAACCATTTTATATCTCACAATGTTCTCTATATCCTATCTATTCATAAATTCCTCTCTTAGCCATAAATCAATTAGGTAATATGTTCCCTGACCTTCTAATTTGCTTATATCATCACCTTTATTCTGGGTAATATATCCATTTTGATCTTGTCTTGGTAAATGGTATGAGATACTAATCTATTCCTAGTTTCTGCCAAACTGCTTTACAATTTCTCCAACAATTTTTACCAAATGGTGAATACTTATCCCCAAAATTGAATCTTTATTTTTGTTAAATAGGTTAATATAACCTTTTGCTATCATTATATGTCTGTTCTAGTTCACTAATCTACCTTTCTGTTTCTTAACCAATACAAGATAGTTTTAACAATAATTGCTTTAAAATACAATTTAAAATCTGGTGCTGCTAGATCTCCTTCCTCAACAATTTTTTCAGTAATTCCTTTCATATTCTTGATTTTTTGTTCTTTAAATTAATTTTGTTATTATTTTTTCTAGCTCAATAAAATAATTTTTGGGCAATTTAGCTGGGATGTGTGGAAAATTAATATTAATTTGTATCCTTCGCCTCCCAAAAGTCTTTTGATTTTTCAAGCTGTCTCTGAAGCTATGTTGGGTCCTCCCTTTTTTCTGTCTATATGTAAAAACTGGCAAGGTAGAAACCAGCTTTTTGTTTTAGTTATAAATAAGAACTCTCTTGGATGGTGAAGAAATTAAATTAGCCAGGGAGACACCATGTATCTTCTTGTCCTGACTGATGTCTGAGTCCTCTTTTTAGAGAGGCCCTGGAAGTGGATATCAAGGAAAAGAGCATAAAAATGGAGCAGACAGCAAATCTAGACTTTTTCCCAGAATCTTGGATTCAGGAGGCCTCAAGATCTGCCCTTGGCCTTGCTCAGCCAACCGGGAAAGCAGGCAACTAGAAGCATTGGCTGGTGAGATATGTAATAAGGGAATAAAGCAAGTGGATGGGGTTTATGGGTCCCTAAGTCAGTAGGGGGGGCAGCTGGGTGGCTCAGTGGATTAAGAGCCAGGCCTAGAGACTGGAGGTCCTAGGTTCAAGTCCGGCCTCGGACACTTCCAGCTGTGTGACCTTGGGCAAGTCACTTGACCCCTATCGCCTACCCTTACCTAGCCCGGATGAAAAAGGAGGAGGGTTGGGCTTGGGGCTAGCAACCCCACCCTGTAAAAAAAACTACATTGCTAAAGAAACTGCAACCTAAAGTAGGGGCAGCTGGGCTAGCTCAGTGGATTGAGAACCAGGCCTAGAGAGGAAAGGTCCTAGGTTCAAATCCGGGCTCAGACACTTCCCAGCTGGGTGATCCTGAGTGACCCATTGCCTACTGGTTGTGGCCCTATGCTCCTAGAATGGAGTCCCAGGATAAAAAAAAAAAAAAAAAAAAAAAAAAAAAAAAAAAAAAGTCAGTAGGTGGGAAAGGAGGGTGCAATAGTGGAGTTAGTAGATCAAGGCGGTAGGAGAGATGTAAGGGAATGGCTGAGTTTAGGGAAATATAGGATGATAAAGTATAATGAGCGGCAAGGGGAGAAGATGAGGTAGTTGGGCAGGCAGCTGCAACAGGGAGACACAAACTGGGTACACAGGCTTGAGACAGAGGACACTGAAGGGAAACAGGCTGACCCCTTCTAGGTAGGAGGGGCACTTCTACAAACAAAGGTTAGGGCCAGTTGAAACTAACTAGAGGGCTTTCTAGTCAGTTTCTCAGGTTCACACAGACAGAGTCCCAAGGCTCTTCCCTGTCTGTGAAATAGAAGGGCTTCTCAGAGGAAGTATAGAGATCACCACTTCCTCCAAGATGGACGCCTCCAGCTCCCCTCAGGAATCAAAGAGAAACAATTCCTTTCTCTCCTTATCCCTCTTTTATCATTCAACCAATAAGATTTAGCAGAAGGTTTGATTAAATGACAACAGGATTTATTAAGTTTCAGGGTTGATTTTAAAGGATAGAGGGATACAAGGTTTCTCTAACAACCTCCTAGGGAGAAGCTTCAGGTGGGGGAGGGACACAGGAATGGGAGACTGAGAAAGGGTCTGCCTTCACTCAGTCCCGGGAAGTTTTGTTGCCTTTAAGGTTAAGGAAGTTATATACAACTAATCAGGAGATAATTTGTATCAAGGGTAAGCCCTACTTGTCTATGGGGAAAACCTAAGTCTTCAAAGTTTGATTGCTACCACCTAAATCCACCCTTCTCCCAAAACCCACAGGAAATCAGGAAGGGAAATGGTGATTGGAATAGGGAAGGTCAGGGAGATCCAGAGGCATTAGCTAAGCTACAAATCTCAAGAGAAAAGGCACAGATTCAAGGCCAGGTTTCAGTCCCAAGACTGAGCTCAGTTGACTCTTCTGCTCTGACCGAGCCTCCTGGATCAACTGTTGCTAGTCAGGGTTCTAAACCCTCTCAACTGCCAGAAATTCTGCAGTTAGCCTTTTGCAGAGTTGATTGCACCTCTGCACTATAGGTAGCCTGAGGCTCTGGCTCTACCAGCTTCTTTCTTTCTTTCTTTCTTTCTTTCTTTCTTTCTTTCTTTCTTTCTTTCTTTCTTTCTTTCTTTCTTTTCTCTCTCTCTCTCTCTCTCTCTCTCTCTCTCCATCTCTCTCATATATACATATACATACACGCACACACTTTTTGTAATAGATAATAGTTACAAAATTGTTATGGTCTCCGGAGAATTATAATCATTACAAATGGCATTGAATAAGATTAAGTTTAGGTAGGATCGTCATTTTTATTATATTGGCTCTTCCTACTCATGAACAATTTCTACAATGATTATTTCTCCAATTATTTAAATCAGACTTTATTTGTATAAAAAGTATTTTATGATGTTCATGTAGTTGCTGTGTTTGTTTTGGCAGACATACTCCTAGGTATTTTATTCTGTCCATGGTTATTTTAAATGGGGTATCTTTTTCTATCTCTGCTTGCAGGTCTTTGCTAGTAATCTATAGAAATGGTGATGATCTCTGTGTTTATATCCTGCTACGTTGCTAAAATTATTGATAGTTTTTCTTACATTAAATCATGCCTGTGTTCCTGGTATAAATCCTATTTGGTCAAAATGTATAATCTTTGTGACAGATTGTTATAGTCTCCTAACTATTATTTTATTGCATCCAAAAATTATCCTATATTTTCTGTCTCTGTTTTTGCTCTTTCTGATTTATTTATTTATTTATATATATATATCAACACCATATTTGTTTCATAAAAGGAGTTTGGTAGGACTCCTTTACCTTTTACTATTTAATAGCTGTGCAATCATAAAACAAATCTCTGAACCTCTCCCTAACACCACTCTCTCTTAAGGCTAAGCAATGGAGAAGATGCTAGGATTCATTTGTGGCAATGCAAGTCTGAACAACAACAAAAAATGCTGCCAGAACTCTTAGAGAATTAGTAATTCTAGGCACCAAATTTTTCACATCAATGAAATTTTACCCTCATGTAAGCACTAGAGCATTTAAAAAATATATAACTATTTTAGAGGAGAATTTAAACCATACTAAAACTGTCTTCCTTATAGGCTTAGAAACAAAATTGCATAATCCGTTGAGATTTCAAGTAAAATGAAACTGACTTTTAGTCAGAGTAGTGTATTTAAGTCTTATAGGGACTTTGTGGTATCTATTTTAGCTGCTTACAATTCTCATGTTAACTATCTGGTTCTCATTTATGATCTAGATAAGTGAGTTTGCCAGAAAACTAAATTTTGGAAAGGTGAGATGTTACTATAGCTATATGTCAACAGCTAACTGTCTAGAACTTTCATTACAGTGTCCTTTAAGGACACTGTCTTACCTCAGAAATAGGATAAAAAAACATGATATAATGCAGATTTTCTAGTTTTCAATTATACTCTGTAAAATACACTCAATTTTAGAGGAAATAGTCCTTGGTCTCATTTTCACCCTGAGATATATAATAACAATTGGACACTCACAAAACACTGGTTTTTAAAGTACTTTCCTGGACTTCTGGGTTAAGATGACTGCAGAATAGAAGCAGGGCACTTAACTCTCCTAACTAAGCCATACATGATACCTTAAAAGGACACAAAAACCAAATCCAGATGAATGAAGGGACCCCACAATAGGGAGCAGCATGGGCATTTCCATGCTATAAGGGGGTGAAATGGCTCTCACTAAAATGTGAGCTGATCAACCCTCCCTCACCCCACCTACAATGCCAGAGCCAGCACACACGAGTTAGAGCAAGTGTGGGACATTCACTAAGTTCTTGGCAGCTAACTGGGACCACCAAGGGCCTGCTCCTGAGAGCAGCAAGACTTAAGACTCCAAGAGGCTAAAGAACTCGGACCTTGAGGGGGACCTTGGGCATGGTCCTAGAGCCGAAGGGTCACAGACTGTGGAAGCAGAGCCCTGAGACTCGTAAAGGAGCCTGAGGCAGAGGAGCAAGCAAGGGGACCACCAGGAGGCTTGACCCTGAGAATAGCTAGACTTGAGACCCCAGGAGCCTAAAGAGCGCAGACCTTGGGTGTGAGGATAAAGCTGAGAGATGTGGCACTGAGCTGTGACTCAGGCAAAAACCACTCCACAGCTCTATACACAGAGAGCCTGCCCACTTCACTTCTAACTGAGAAGGAAAAACCAGCATAATAATGGCAAGCAATGCCCAAGAACTAACCAAGAGAAGGAACAAGAGAAAAGCATTAACAATTGATAACTTTTACACAGAAAAAATCCAGACAACAGAGCAGACAGCAGAGGAGGACAAACAAGTAAACACATCCAAACCTTCCCCCAAAAATGAAAATTGGTCACAAGCTCTTGAAGAGTTCAAATCTGAGATCATGAGAAAGATGGATGAGATTTGGCAAGAAAAGTGGGAAATAGCTCAAAAGGAAATTAACAGTTTAAAAGACAGAAACTCCCAACTGGAGAAAGATGCCCCAAAATCAAACAAAATGATAAACAAATTGGAGACCCAAATCAAAGTACTTTCCTCACAACACTCTGAGGTAGATAGGGATATGGGTAGCAACTAGATAGATATAAGATTTCAATGGCATAGAGAACTCTCTGAGGAGGAAATTTCCTCTACCAATGAAGGTCAGGACTTTGCAAATTCAGGCACTAAAAGGTTAAGAGGCCTAACCCACAACCACGAAGACAATATTTATAAGAAGCAGGACTTGAAGAGAGGCCTTCCTGATCCTAAGCAAGCTCTCTATTCCCTATACCAAGTTACTAATAAGATTGTGCTGGTGTCCTCACCATTTTACAGATGAGAAATTAAGATACAAGGAGGTTAAGTGGCAACCAAAGTCACAGAAAATATTGGAGCTAAGATTCAAACCATGCTGAAACTGGATGCTGTGCTCTTTCTAATGGATCACAGTTGCTTAGGAAGGTCTCAGTGAAAAACTACAGGATAGTGTACTGAGCATAGAATGGGAAATTAGAAAACAAATTTAAACACTAGTTCTGTCATTTCCTTACAAGATGAATGAACTTAAGATGGTTCACAATCTCTCTAAGCTTTCATTCCTCATACACTTTACAGGGGTGCCAGACTAGATATTCAAGACCTTTCCATCTTCAGTATCCTATAAATTGAAGTATTATTAGCTATACACAACATGAGAGAATTTACTAGTCTGAACCCCACCTTTTGATTGTATTAAGAACAAGGCCTGAGGCCTAGGTGTAAAAGCAAACTCTGGGGGCGTGGTGGTGAACCTATGGCATGGGTGCCAAAGATGGCACACAGAGCACTCTCTGTGGGCACACAGCTGCCCCCCTCCCCACCCCACCAAGAGTTTGTTACTAGAAAAGCAGAGGAACTTGGGCAAAGAGCTGGAGGAGAGCAGAGCACTGGGGTTCTTCCCTCTCCCTCTTCACCAGCGGTGAGGATATTCCACACTTCACCCACTCCTCCACCCAGCAGCCCAATGGGAATACTTTCTCCTATTGTGAGGGTTTATTTAGGATTTAATTTAGTAATAGTGTTGGACTTAGCAGGAAGGGCTGGAGGATTCTAAGATGGAATGAAGGAGCAGGAAATTATTTGTGTTCTTAGAGAGACTCCATTAGTGGTTAGCACAAACTGTTGCTAGTGTTATAAAAATAATGTAGATGTTGTAGATGGAGAGGAGAGTAAACCTAAACTGGATACTACCACTGGTAATTGTGTGAAAACAGTGATAGCCCAGATAGGTGGCTAGGGCAAGATCAACTGAGGCTTGCCCTAGCTAGAAGATATGACACCTCCCTCCTTTATAACAGTGCCCAGGCAGGATGCTTTAGGTCAATGGATGATATCCTTTCAGGTCACACCTGGGGTTGATTGATAGTATATAATGGGCTCTATTAGCTTGGTAACAGTTTGTCTCTGACTGTGTATCTCCCTTCCCAGAGAAGCTAGGAAATAACCACTCCAGGAAGGTACTTAAAAGCTTTTACTGTATTTATCAAAGATGAGGTATTGGGATTGGATAGAGGAATTGGGAAACCCTATCTACTTTGATGATAATAAACCCTCAGATCTGTAGGCAAGTATTGAGTCAGGATGGTTAGCTCCTCTGGTCCAGCCTGGCCACAGCCAAACCAGAGTAGGCAAACTGCTGCTTGATGTTTCAGCTTCTTCTTCTTTGCTAGATGATATGCCTAACCAGTTTTCAGAATATCTACCCCTTTCCACCCACTTCTTCTCCTGCCCACTTCCCAGATCCCTCCTGGGCCCTGGGAAACCTAGATAGCTATAGATGATTGATTTCCTAATATCTAGGGGCAGTAGAATCAGAAGAGTGATGGTCTGGGTACAGGTTGATAATGTTATCAGGAACAAGACAGGAGGAACTTGCAAGGTTGAGCTCAGCAAGTCTCAATCCCACAAGACCAGGATCCACAGATCTCAGGTCTCAGGGAAGGAAAGGAACCCCCAGCCAGGGCTGCCAGGGAGTTTTATACCCCCCTGGGCCAACCGCTCTCTCCCCTGTCCTCACAGCTCTCTGGGAACATTCCGATATCCAATGGACCCACCTGTCAATCAACAGTGTGGATTCCT
Organism: Gracilinanus agilis; assembly: GCF_016433145.1. Taxonomy (NCBI): domain Eukaryota; kingdom Metazoa; phylum Chordata; class Mammalia; order Didelphimorphia; family Didelphidae; genus Gracilinanus; species Gracilinanus agilis. Next base: position 142,741,348 of record NC_058131.1, read on the forward strand.
GGCTCCCAGAGATTCAATATAATACTAGCCCTGGGAGATCTCAGAGTTAAGGACACCCTGCATCCTGATTCCCTGGGATCCTGAGTGGTGGTGGCTTTCAGCAAGTGGACAAGACCTGCAGAGCTGCACCAAGTGGAGGAGGGGTTTGGGATTTGGTGGACAGCATCTCAAGCATACTCTCTCTACTTAGGTACCTTGGACCACCTTGGCTTTTGGCATCCTGTGATAATCTTTGGATTACCATGAGAACCCTCAAAGTCACCCTCAGGCCCTTTAGCTGTGCTGGTCCAACCTGGCTGGAACCAGGTTTGAAGCAACCTCCCAGTGACTCCAGTACTGCTCCTTTGAGCCCTGCCTGGCCTGGGTCAATTAGAATTAGAGTAGACAAGTACTCCCCTTGTCCCTGTGATTTGCCCTTTAGGTTTTTAAGAGCAAAATCCCCTATCCCACCTTTATTTAGTTAATCATAATTAAAACTGTTAAAACTTTTACCTTGCCTGCTGGTTCCATAGACCCTGGCCTACGGGTGAGCTGGGTAAGCTGGGCCAACTGCCATTCTTGACAGTTACCAGCTTAGCAGTGACCTCTGGTCTCCCTATCCTGGTTGGTCCTGTCTCTCTTTCAACCCAGTGTGTGTACCCACAACCATTTAGGTTATATTTTAACATCCCTGGTGCCCCATATTTTTACACTCCCTTCCCTGGGTGGGGTAAGGGGGGTAGGGGGCGCATGCAGCACTTGAGTGGGGGGACAGGGCACTGCCCAAGGTCTCTAAAAGATTCATGCCACCACTGCTCTAGGGAAACACCAGAAACCTTGTGGCTCTCTAGCAACCAGAAGACATTTGCCTCTTGTACCATGTGATTCCTGGCTTTTGGAAAACCAGCTTCTGACCCAGACTGAGGTCAAATCTAGCCAGAGACCTAGACAAGTAGCATCACAGTGGATATAAGTTTGTGGTCCAAGGAAAGCGTTGGCCTCTATGGTGTGGAAAGAATGTTGACACGAGACAACTAAATGAGTATAAACTAGAGGTGTGCAAAGGAACTATGTGGTTGGTGCTTTTTCTTTCTCTGTCCCACATTTTATTATTTAAAAAATAATTATACATTAAGACAGTCTCCAAAGAATTTAATTCTTAGCAAACATGTATAGAGCAAGTCAGGCACTATGCTAGGCATTGGGTTTTATTGTTCTTTTTAATAAAAATAAACAAACTAATGAATTTTCTTCTGTATTACACTCCTCTAATATGGTCTATTCAAATCATACAAAAGACTAGAAAGAAAGAACATAGGACCAAGAGTAAGAATTTCCATTCCTTGCTGCCCATTGTTCCCACAGCTGCCTGGGCAGCCCAGACCTTTACTCCCTTGGTTAGCATTCTCACACTACCCCCCAATTTACCTCATCTTTCCCATGTACCTAGCTAGAGCTCTTTGATACCATACTATTCTGCTCCCTCCAAAAAAACGTAAATGTTCTTAAATTCAGTGCCTCAAAGTCCAAAATATAAGTCTTATAATTGATTACTATTAATGAATATAATCTCCTAAAGGAAAAAAACTAGCAAAACTAAGTAAGGCCTTCTTCCAAAAAGCCTATTCATTTTATATGTAGTATTCTTGAGCAAATGCTCCTAATTTTTTTGTTGAAGGAACCTATTAGTCAGTCAATAAAAATGTATTATGGGGGCAGCTGGGTGGCTCAGTGGATCAGAGCCAGGCCTAGAGACAGGAGGTCCTAGGTTCAAATCTGGCCTCAGACACTTCCCAGCTGTGTGACCCTGGGCAAATCACTTGACCCCCATTGCCTAGCCCCTAGTCAATACAGAGTATTGACTCCAAGATGGAAGGTAAGGGTTTAAATAAATAAATAAATAAAAATGTATTATAGAGAGAGACCCTGCCCTTAAAGAGCTTACAATATAATGGAAAAGACAACATAGAAAAGGAAGTTGAAAAGGGGGGAACAAGGGTGGTGCCAAGGAAGGCATTCCACAAGGAGGCATAGTGGAAAAGTCAGAGAAATCCCAGAGTAGTATATCCAGTTGTAAAATGAGATGTTCTGAGCTCAACTCCCTCCTTAAATGAAGGTTTGGGAGTTCATGGCTCAATCTTCCAATGGAAGGACAGCAGGCAATAAAGTAGAGAACAATAGCTGATGACATCTTGCAGAATGATGAGGTTTTCCCAATAATTAAAGAGCTTCCTGGGGCATGGTAGAAAGGTTAGGCAAGTCCCAAAGAAATGCAGGCAAAAAACAAAAGCCAATCAGCAACACTAATCATTTGAATTGTAGACTAAAAGGAGATACTTGAAGATTAGTCTTTCAGTAACCCCTTAGAATGATAGGATAAAAGTAACCACTAGGGGGCTGCTGGGTAGCCCAGTGGATTGAGTCAGGCCTAGAGATGGGAGGTCCTAGGTTCAAATCCGACCTCACACACTTCCTGGCTGTGTGACCCTGGGCAAGTCACTTGACCCCCGTTGCTCACCCTTACCACTCTTCCACCTAAGAGCCAATACACAGAAGTTAAGGGTTTAAAAAAAAAAAAAAGGAACCACAAACTCCTACTATACATACATAGAAAAAGCTCTATGAAGATCCCTCCCTCCTTCTGAGTATGAGCTATGTGCTAGGCACTGTACCTGGATGCTCACAGAAAAGCGAAGATGAATAATATAATTGATGACAGCAAAGCTCTTATGGTGTAATAAAACAACTAAGATATCTACACAAATAAATCTAATTAAAGTATGTAGAAATACTAATTAAAGAATGTAGTTAGTGTTTTGAAGATAAAAATTCAGAAGACACTTCCAAATAAAAAGAGCATGGAAGGCTTCAGAGAAAAGTAGCATGTTAGCTGGGCCTTTACATGTGAACAAGTCTTTTTACTTAAAACTGTTTTAGGTTTTCCAGATTCTCCATTTTTCTAAAATATTTAGTTTTGCTAGTAAATATAAAATGTGTGGTCCCTTCTCCTCTGACCTCACCAAAACATAAAAAAATAACTTTCCCCAAGGGAGGTGGAAAGTTTTTTTATTTATTAAGATTGTTTTAATTTAAAAATAAAATATAACTTTTTGTAGATTGAAGCTTCCAGGAGAATGATCATACGTGATCATTCATTTTCTTGACGGCTACAGCAATGCTATATAGATATGGATGTAATAAAAAGTTGGAAAGTATGTGTGTGAAAGCAAACTTAAATGTTCCAAAGGGGAGTTGTCACCCAACAGAAATGAGATAGTAAAAGAGCACCTAGCTATACTGTTTGAGGTCGAGTCACCAGGCTCAGATAAACTAAATCTGATAGCACCCCTAACAACCAGCAAAGGTCTTGGCACAGAGTAGGCACATAAATGTTAACTGAATTAACTGAACTAAAATACTGGCAAATAGGAATGATGAGTTAATATGATAATGAGCTACATGATCTCTGAAAGACCATGGAATCAAGGGAAAAGTATCAAAGGATTGGAAAAGGGCAAAGAGAACAAAGTTTGTAAGCTAGAAGCAAGTGAGCTCTTTAATTTCTGGCAAAATTACAGATAGTATTATTAAAGAATGTTAGGAATATCTTGAAAAGTAAGTAACAGTCATAGAAACATCTCTCTAATAAGAACAAGTTATGCCAGATTAACTTTACTCTTTTCTTTGTCAATTTGTCAACAAGCATTTATTAAGCACTTACTATATATTCTGCATATTTTGTGCTAAACTGAAGAAATACAAAGAAAAGCAAAAACACTATCTCTCCCATCAAGGAGGCCACATTCTTCTGGGAAAGACAACGTGTAAATAACTGCCTACATAAAAAGAGTAGATGGAAAGTAGGTAGGTAGTAGGTAAGAGAAAGCACTAGCAGCTATAGGGACTGGAAAAGACCTCTTGCAGAGGGTGAGGTTGAGCTGAAATTTAAAGGAAACCAAAGAAATTAAACAGAAGAAGTTAAAGGACAGAGCATTCCAAGTATAAAGGACATCAATGAAAAGGAATGGAGTTGAGAGATAGGAGTGTCATGTCTGAAGAAATGTAATTGGGCCAGCATAGCTGTATCACAGAATGCTTGAAGTGAAGTATAATACCAGAAGCATAAAAAAGGCCACATTATAAAGAATTTTTAAATATCAAACAGAGATGTTTATATGTGATCCTTAAGGTAGGAGAGAGCTGCTACAGCTTACTGAACAAGAGAACAACACAGTCATACCTACACTTTAGAGAAAAAATTACCTTAACAGATAGCTGTAGGACAGAGTGGGATGAGATCTGAGGTAGGGAACACAGAAGGCTATTACAAGAGTTGTATGTAACAAGAATGCTTTAGTTTGCTTAGATTTTAATTTAAGTCGTTGAAAAAACCTTGAGCTATTCTTGTGGAAAGTATGGAAATTGCAGGCTAAACAGCAATACAGTTAGATGGATTCAGAATTAGTAGACTGGACAGACACAAAGTAGTTAATATTTTGATATCAGCTTAGAAGATTTTTATCAAAAACAACTTGGATCAAAGATGGCATATGCATCAAATTGACAAGTGATTTGATGTCTAAGGAATGGCTAATACATTGAATTACTGAGAAAGGGCAAAAAAAGGCATTGACAAATTATAACCCTACACTAAATCCAATAGTATGAAATCTCCTTAAGGGAAGAGACCATCATATCTATCTGTTTTCTCATGATGCTTTGTTTAACTGGAACTTAATAACTGTTGAATTGAACAGAATATTGGTTCAAAATAATAATTTCATGTAAAATGTAGGAAAGATGGCTAGGTATCTGTTCATCTGAAAAAGATCGAGGACTTTTAGAGAACAACAAACTTCATGTGCAGAAATAGCATGTAATATGGAAGGCAAAAAAAATCTATTATAATCTTAAGAAGCATAAGTGCAGAATTGAGGGCAATGTGTAATAATAAAAATGAGTTTGACGAATATAAGAATTAAAAAAACCTGTTGTGGTTGCCATTTATAATGATTAACTCTTCAGTCAAAAGGCTGTTAGTAGCCTTAGTAGCTTTATTACAGCAAAGTATTGATAGTAAGAAAGGGAAACGTAGGAAGGAGGTAGAAAATATTGCCTAGCTAAAAATACCCTAAGTCTGGGTCCAAGAGCCTCCAGACCATGAATGTATCTTCAGCCAAGCATTTCAACAACCAAAGACCAATACTGAAGAGGCTGTCTCTCATGCCAAGGAGGCAACAGTCTTGCTGGAGTAAGCATCCCTCTTCAGCTAGAGTCTCCAATGCCAAAAGCTGAATCTTCACCAGAATCCAAAGTCTGAATCAGGACGCCAAAATTCAAAGCCACAAAAGAACTCACCAGAGCTCATGCCCACGAGCCAAAAGGCCACACAAGAAGCTCCAGGTCCGAGGCTACCACTTATCCACAGTTTTCTCCATCTATCAGCTCTCTTCCACACATCTCAGGAATCAATCACAGACTCTCAATTTGCCTAGCATTGCAGGGCAGTGGAAGGGTGGAGGGATGGGAGGATGCAGTGCTTGTGGTCTTTTAGGATATGAACTTCCTTTTCTAGTAAAAGGTTCTTACTAACTAAGTGTTAATAACTAACTAAGTGTAAAAAGCAGGGGACTCCAAGGTAAAGCTATGACTGAAATATTGTATTCAGTTCTAGGAAAAACATTTTAGGAAGGTCATTCATATTCATCAGCCAGCTGTCCTAAGTAGGAAAACCAGAATGGTGAAAGGCCTCAAAACCATGTGGTATAGGAATCAGTTGAAAGAACTGACTATGTTTAGCCTGAAGAAAACACTTTTTTCCCAGGGGGAAGGGGAAAGGAATGGTAGGGGAAGCAGGGCGGTGCCACTTTCGAATAACCATAGAACTATTACATGGAAAAAGGAATACACTTGCTTTACTTGGCACCAGAGGGCAAAATTAGAAGAAATTAGTAGAAGTTACAGAAGAGGTAAATTTAGACATGAGTTAAGGAATAACTTCCTAACAATTAGTTATTACAATATGGAATAGGCTGTGTACTGACTGGGTTCATCCTCAGTAGAGGTCTTCAAGTTATGAAGGAAAGCTAACTTGTTGGGTATGTCATAGAAGTAGTTTTTTTGTTTTTAACTTTTATTTTAAATATTTTCCTGTAGTTACATGTTTCATGTTCTTTCCCTCTCCCCAAACTCCCTTAACCCCCCTTAGCTAACTGGGTTTTACGTGTATCATTGATTAAGACCTAACTCCAAATTATTGATAGTTGGACTAGAATTATCGTTTAGTGTCTACATCCCCAATAATATCCCCATCAGCCCATGTGTTCAAGCAGTTGTTTTTCTTCTGTGTTTCTCCTCCCACAATTCTCATAGTAGTTTTTGTTTAGCATGAGTTGGACTAGGTAGCCTCTGAGGTTCCCTTTCAGTTCTGAAATTCTATAATTCTGTGAAATATGAACCTATATATATTTTATATATTATATTATATTCTTTATTTTTTATTTTTATTTTATCTATTTATATTTATTATGTATTTTACATAAAATAAAATTGATCATTATCATTATAATTTCAAAAGGGGGGGAATGAAAACCCTTCAAGTAGGGGCAGCTGGGTAGTTCAGTGGATTGAGAGCCAGGCCTAGAGACAGGAGGTCCTAGGTTCAAATCCGGCCTCAGACACTTCCCAGCTGTGTGACGCTGGGCAAGTCACTTGACCCCCATTGCCTACCCTTACCACTCTTCCACCTATAAGTCAATACACAGAAGTTAAGGGTTTAAAAAAAAAACTTTCAAGTACACCACTTCCCTGGACAAAACAAATATTGTAAAAGAGAAGGAATAAAATATATTCCTCATATCAAGATATTCAATTTTATATCAGTGCTTTTCCAATGCACCTAGAAAGAAGAAAAGTCTCCAAGGTAAGATGATATGCTTCAGGAATGCAAATACTCTGAACTGCATAGTACTAAAAACTTTTAATCCTTTATTTTCAAGTCCAAGGTAATTTCTGTTTCTAAAATTAATTTGTTTAGCTTTCCTATACAGTCAGTAAAAGTCTTTTAAATTTTTGTCCAAACTATTTTATTTCCACCAATAACTTACCTTCTCAAAGAAAGACTTGAAAACAATTGTCTTTAAATAAAGTAAAATAAATGAGCTTAATCTTTTGTATCACTTCTATTCTTTCCATAATATAAAACTAAGATGGTTCTGTCCTAGAAATATTTATAATTTATTATTAATTATTATAAAGAAATATGGTTCATTTATTTAAAGAATAATATATTTTATTTATTTAAAGAAATATAAATTATTATAAAGAAAATTATATTTGTGCTATAAACACATATAAAGAATTTACTTCATATTCATTTGGCTATAAGCAATTTTAATAATTTCACAAGAGTTAAAAAAGAAAACATGATGGTAACAATTTTGCTAGAAACAATGTCATTTGAACAAGATGGTACCTAAGGCTGACTTGAAATATACCTATCAGTTTTGTTTTGGTTTACAGAACTACCATGTGACATTAAAGTTCAGTGGACATCATGCCATCTATTCTATTTGCCAAGTCAAGTGTAGTGAGCCAGCAGTACACAAGCTTAGAAGAACCCTGTCCTCTAGTATTGTCAGATTAAGTTTTATATTCCAAAGCCTCTTCAGAGTAATGCTGAAAAGTAAGTTGGAGCAACAAAGTCACTTGCACAAGTAAAACAGGAAATCTATTAAGAAAAATTGGGGTAATACAATATAAATTTTGAGATTTTATCTATAATTCAAGTTTTACTTTTTTCAACAAATGAATATTCTGAAATACTTTTTTCAAGACTATAACCATCAGGGGCAGCTACATGACTCAGTGGCTAGAGCCAGGCTTAGAGATGGAAAGTTCTGGGTTCAAATGTGACTTCAGATGTCCTACCTGTGTAAACCCTAACCAAGTCACTTAAGTCAAATTCCTAGCCTTAATTGCTCTTCTGCCTTGAAACACAATACTTAGTATCAATTCTCAGAAAGAAGGTCAGGGTTCTTAAAATATGTAAGTCATTTGAAATTTTGGAAGGGAAAAGGAAAAAATCTTCTTACCTGGGGATGTTTGTTCTCCCATCAGAACTCTAGACCAAATTATCAACTGACAAGTGAAAGCATTTATACTTGAATGAAGAATTGATATTATGTACAAAGCACTAGGAATAGAAATAGAAAACTAAGACAATCCTTACCCTCAAGGAAGCTCACATTTCAATGGGGGAGATAATTGCAGATCCAATGGTAAAGTCCCATGGTCCTTGGAATTTGGGGTAATTCCTTCTCTTAAATGTTATTTTCACTAATCATCTTTATCAGTTTCTGATACTGAACTATTTGACAGTGCCAATGACTTTGGTAACCAGAACTTTCTTTTTTGGGTCTTAGATAAATATGACTGTAGTACCTGCAGGAGCAGGTGCCACGCTGTATCTCCATAGTTTTTCATAGTATCTCCAAGTTTTCCAGGATGATGGCTGAAGACACTATGTTGGAAGCATTATTATTCCCCAGGCTCTTGGGTTTGTGGTCCTGGGCCGTCTCCACAGTCTGAAGGGAAAATGGTGCTACCATCACTCCATAAGGGTGCCTTGCTGCTGCAGCACAGCTAGCTTTGTCTGCCCCATGTGGGGATGGCTCTTTCTCCACAGGAAGTGCCTCATTTGATAATGAGAGTAAGTTCTGGGCTAGAAGCAGGACCAGTGTATAGGGGAGGGGGATAGTGGTACTCCCAAGGCTCTGGTGCTTATCTGCAGTTGGTTGGCAGTAGTTAGTCAGAAGTTGTTGCTGTGGTAATGAGAAAAGTGGGTCCCTTTTTCACAGTGATTTCTCCCTTTGATTGATTAGCTGCAAAAACTAAACTGGAAGCAGGTCTGGCAGTTTGGAGGACACTCCTACTCCTAAGACTCTTAGGCTCAGGGTCCTGGGCTATTTCCATCAGGGTATAAGGAGGGACAGTGGTCAAGGGAGAGGTACAGTTTGACTAATCTGGCATGTCCTGCCTCTTGTTTCTTCCTCAGGGTGTTCTGCTTTACCTATGCTGGCTTCAGTGCCCTGTCTGTGGAATGCAGATTATAATGCAGTGGGAAAGGGATAAACTCTAGCTCCAGACCCATCCCTACCTACAATTGCTGGTGTCTTAAGACAGACAAGTCACTCTACCTCTAAGTACTTTATATTCCTCTTTTATAATATCAAAGAAGTTACCAAGGCAGTCTCTAAAGTTCCTTCTTGCTCATCTATTCTATATTCTATTGCTGTCTTATTTGTTCATTTTCCCTCCTTCTTGACTTTATATTATGATGCTCATCCTGGGAAGACTGACTGGCCTGAACTTCTGTCACAGCTCAGATTGGGAGGCATAAATTTTCTGTCCTTCCAAAGTGGCATCATCTGGAAGAGGTCCTTATACTAAGAACTCAGGACCCCTACTCATTTATGACTGCTCTAGTCCTCTCTGCCCTGAAATTGTAACCCAGAATAGGGTAATGAGCAACAGAGCTGCCAGATAGCACCTGTTCCTTCTCCCAATACTAGTAGAGAGGTCCCCAGTGATCTCTTTCTGATCCAGTTCAGTCCCCTTGATGCCCCTGGACACTGAGCTGCTCCCCTCACAGCTAGTACTGATACCACTGCCAGTGATACTTCTGCTGCAGGGCACTCTTGGCCAGTCTTTAACCCCAACATCCAAATACCTCTTTTTCTGTCTTCCTGTGCTATCCAAGACCAGAAAAATGACTCGCTGACTTTTTATTGGTTTTCCCATTCAGAATTCCATTTGGTGCATTTTAAGATTGTTGTAGAGGGGGTATGTTGGAAGAATTCTGCTAATTCTGGCACTTCTCCACTATCTTGACTCTGTCCCAAGAATTCTACTGCTAGTTCTAAAACTAAATTCACCATCTTCCCCAAATCAATTTCTCTGTCAATAGCACTACCACTGTCTTCATCACCAAGGTCTAAAACAGTGATGGTAAACCTATGGCATAGTTGCCAAAGATGGCACACAGAGCACTCTCTGTGGGCACATGGCTACCCTCCCCCACCAAGTTGTTATTAGAAAGGCAAAGGGACTGGGGTGGAGCTGCTCACCTCCCCCTCTCTACTGCACCTGATGACATTTTTTCACATCACTTGCCCCTCTGCCCAGCAGCCCAATGAGGTGAGGAAGGTGGCAGAGCACTTAGGCCACTCCTTTCCCCCTCTCTATACTTGCAGAGGACATTCTTTACTTCACCCGCCCCTCTACCTGGCAGCCCAATGGGAGTGATTTTTCCCTCCCCTGTGTGGGGTAAGGGTGGGGATATGCCCAGCACTCTATCTGGGGGAGGGGGTCAGGGAATGGGGCCTGGCACTTGATTGTGAAGATGGATTAGCTCACTCCATTTATTCTTTAGACTTTAGCCACCAGGAATATGTACCCCCCCCCCAATTTAGAATTAAATGGCAAGGGTCTATGACCCACATGTGCTACTGAGTGACAAATCAGAAAACTGACTGCCCTCTGGGCAGTCTGAAGCGAGACTGAGGCTGCCATGTAGAACTAGAGGGTGGATGCAGGAAGTGATGCAAAAAACTATCTTTTAAATATGATGGTAACTTCCTGTGAGGGGATTTTGCCCTTTGAACTTGGCCTTGGAAAAGCTCAGGCTTGAGACCTCGGACTGCTTCCTTTTGGATTGTCATGTGGGTAAGTGAAAGCCTGACTCCCTTTCCTGGGCTTTTCTGGAGGCACTTGTCTCTGAAGAGGCCTCTTGTCTTGGAGGAGGTTAGAAGCCTTGTTTAATTAACCTCTGTTTCGCCCTCCCCCACTTTGCTGGGGCCTCTGAAGCCCTGCCTGGTTCAGACCAGGCCAGATTAACACACACATACACACACACACACACACACACACACACACACTCTCTCTCTCTCTCTCTCTCTCTCTCTCTCTCTCTCTCTCTCATTTTCCCTACTTTCATTCTTCCTATTTGTAAATAAACTACTATAAAAGTCATCCTGACTTGGGTCTTTAATTTGGAATTGCATAACCAATTCCTGGCGACCAAACCTCTTAAATATTCAGTCCAACCATAATTTTTACTCTTTACACTCGCCATCTCTAAAAGATTCACCATCACTGGTCTAAACCATGAAAGAGGTTTTCAACTCATCATTTTCATTGTCCCACATAAGTAAATACCACATTTTACCAATTTTTCTTTAAAAAATGACTCATTCATGATTGAGGATGTAGACTCGAAACTACCACACCAATGCAATTACCAACAATTTGGAAATAGGTCTTGATCAAGGACACATGACAAAACCAGTGGAAATGTGTGTCAGCCATGGGAGGGGGGAGTGCAGGGGGGTGAAGGGGAAAGTGGGAGCATGAATCATGTAACCATGTTAAAAATGAATATTAATAAATGTTTAAAATTTAAAAAAAATTTTTCATAATTAATCAATAACATAAAAATAAATAAAAAAAAATTTTAAAGTAAAAAAATGACTCATTCACGTTTTCATGTCTATTTTGAATGCTACTACCTAAATTAGACTGTGAGCTAATGCTACTGACCTCTGACTCCAATCTTTTTATCTTTCCTATCTTTCCTAAAAGCTATTACTAGTTTAAGCTTCTTTAGTCTCTCTTTCATTCCAATACTGTATCTATTTTGCTGTCTCCCTGGTAAGGCTGTAAACTTCTCAAGGCCAAGGACTTCACTTATGTCTTTGTATCCATGGCACTTGACACATAATAGGTGATTAATAAATGATGAAGTTACTCCTCTCTCTAGAACCTATAATGGCTCACTATTTCCTACCACATCAGTCCTCTACAGGTACTACTTTATAAAATCAATCTTATTTCCCACTTATACTCAATTTGTACCCATCTTGTTAAGCTGGTTTCCTCACTATCCCAGGATTACACATCATCACTGCCATAACTATATTAAAACTATATTATCTTTTTCTAGAACGCTCCCCCTTCATCCTCTCCTTTACAATTTATGTCATACTGGCATAGCCTTTGGGAACCCAGATATAATGACACATCAGCTTTCATTTGATATCTCCAAAGTTTTATATAGTATATTCTGAACACCTGACCTGGAAGGAAATACACCTAATGCCTTTACTTGGTTAATTATTGTAGCCACTGTACCTCAGTTTTCCCATCTACATAAAGAGATTAAGAGTATCTTTCCAACCTACTACAGACAGATAGATAGACATCAATAAGCTCAGTTGTTATAGATAGCATGAAGGAACCAGTTATCAGGCCAATGAGAAATGGTCAACTTTGTGCCACAAATTATATTACTAATTTTAGCCATTTAACTTGAAATACAGACTATTGTTCATAAAGGATGGATCAGAAAAGGCCAAAAAAAAAGGCCACAAACCTTATATCTTATGATACCAAGTATTGACAGAATCATCTTTGTATACAGAGAGGAATATTATTAATAAGGAGATAATATGTAAAAAGTTTTAAAGTGCTATTCAAATGCAAATTTAAAATAGTAATTACTATTGAGTATCTCTAAACAACTTCCAGAAAGCTGGCTTAATTTACATCTTTCAATTTAAGCTTTTTTAAAAATGTTCAGGTTCTGAAAGTAGCACCAAAGCAAGGTATATATAATATAGCTGTAAATTAGTAATTAAATTTTCTCTAAATATCTATATACATTAAAAGACAAATTTCCAGAAACACTGGACTACAATCTGATTCCAAGTAGATTAACACAAAATCTTTACCATATTACAAAAACAAAATATATTTAATCATGACTGTCACACCATACAAAAAATGCATTCATACAATTCATGAGAAAAGTGATAACCACCATCTGAATCTTATATTTTGGTGAGACACACAAATCTCATAGATGAAATTAATGATTTCTTAAAACTAAGACATAACCTTACACTGAAACAATTAACACAGGGTAGAATGAAAAATGTAATCTTTTTTAAAATGGCAGGAATACACTCTTTTCTAAGAAATTAAACTGAACTAAGTTTAATTGGACCAGACTTTATGAAATAGTCAAATCAAGGGGCCCACACAGATTTAAAGTTAAGCTAAAACATTCACTAAGTAGCAAAAGAAACCAAAACGTTCACTAAGTGGCAAATGCTTTGAAATTTGCCTTTTAACATACTGCTTAATTGTCAAAAATATTATTAATTAGTAATACTGATCATATACTATTAACCTGAAGATAGTAGGAAAGTATAAGGCACAAAAAAATTAGTTGTCATCAAAATTTCAAACTAACTTACTAAAGCCACTAATAATCAATTAACAAGTCAGTCAACAAACACATCTTCAATTTTAAATCAACATTATATAATCTTCATGGAATAGGAGTTAGGATAGTTTTATGCAGTATAAGCAGCTCTTTTCATGTGAGAGGGTCCAAATTTGACTTCGAATTTGGGTGAAAATGACCAGCCACTTGTAATGCTAATTAGATTTACAAAAATCTCCATTCATTAAAACAAAAATCTTACTGCACAATATAATTTAATCTGAGTCAGCTTCTTAAATGTGGATGCCAATGGTCACAGTAAGACTGTCAAACCATTTTTTCCCCAACTAAATGGGCCTTTTGCTTATTTCTTAGAAAAAAATACATCTAAAAATAATCATGAACAGGTTTTTTTGAGAATCAGGGAGATAGTTTTGATTGCCATACAATTAGTCTGAGATAAAGCTATTTATAACCAGAAAAAAAGTTTTCATTTTAAATGAAAGTTAGTCTAGAAAGATAAGAAAATGGAAACCAAAACAATCTCCTCCAGAGCCAAACCAGGACTCAACAGAATACATGCACCATACAAAGTGACAGGAAGTATTGCCAGCACTTTCACACCCAGGCGGGTTGGCATCATTCTCAACTCCGGTGCCACCCATCAGAAGAACACACCACGATCTATAAGCCCTTAAAAGTTGAGAAGGAATAAAATCATCATCATTTTATTTCTGAAGTGGAAAGAGGTGGAGAGGGAATCCTCTCTAAACCCCAGAGGCAGGTGTCAAAACAAACTCATCCATTTCACAGCCAGACGACAGAAAAGTTGGAAGTGAATGTGTGTTGTGTGACCACTCAGTGTCCTTGCCTATGTCTACTCAAAGAGAAGTTATCAGAGGGCAAAGGCTATTCCTACCCCTGGAAATTACTCCAGACACTGCAGGACCTTTCTGAGCGTGTTTTTAAACAGAGATGTAACCAATCCAATTCAATTCCATTCAATAAATATTTATTAAGTGCCAGGCACGGTGCTAAGTCAATGACAGTCATAAATAAAACAATGCTGCTCAGTTCCTCGACCTCCAAGCCCCAATTCACTTAGTCCCTTCCTAAAACTTGTGGAGGGGTTCTGGGGGGCGTGTGACCCTACACTCCTCCTTACGTGCCCCACCACCACTACCAGAGAGCCTCTTCCAAAAGGCTCTTTTCAGCACCCGGAAACTCCGGACAGTTTTCCACCCAGCCAAAGGGTGAGCTAAGTGGCCCTTTGAGAAAAGTCCCATGCCGGGAGGGTCAGGTGAAACCCGAAGCTCCTTCCCGGATCCAGCCTCGTGCGCGCCCCCAGGAGCCCCCACCCCAAGCCCTCCCGGCCACCTAGCAACGCGTCTGGGCGACCCCCGCACCTTACCTAGCAGCGCTCGAAGGTGCTTTAGGCGGGTCAACACGTCCTTCTTCGGGTCCAGCACTTTCTGGGTCGATTTCTTGACATCCCCATGGCTCCTCCGGGAGAACATCCCGCTGCTGGCGTCCGAGCGCCGAACCTCGGGGGACAGTAGCCGCCTCTGCTGCGCCGGGTTACGGCATACGGTCAGTGCCGTGCCGGGTGGGCATACACTCAGACTTACACACACACACACACTTACTCACGAGCGCACTTCCCCCACCCCCACTAGCCACGACCATTCACCCACCGTCCCCTATACCGCCACAGCTGCCGCTTGCCCGGGGCTGCCTTCTCTGGGGCTCCAGGAAGGAGGGGAGGGGCCCGGCATGGGGAAAAGGGGAGGAGGGAAGGAAGGAGGTGTCAACACGGAACTGACCAGCCCTACACCACGTGAGAAAGAAACCAGTACCCACCCCCACCCCACCCCCCACATCCACAGATTCACGCGCTCAACCAGTGCAAGCTCTCCTTGGCCGTGACTCCGCCCTGCCCCCGCCCCGCCATGGTCCCTGCGCGCAAGCGCAGGAGTCCGACAGACTAGGCACCCCCTTCTCTTCTTACCCACCCCAACCAAAAAAAAAAAAAAAAAAAAAGAAAGCCTGGGAAGCGCGCGACAAAGACCAGCTACCCAACCTCCGTTGGACGGCGGTGGAACTACAAATCCCAGCGTACAAAGTGCCAAAGTGTCACTTGGCTTGGAGCGGAGGAAGAGGTTTGTGTGCAGTGTTCTCATCGCCCCTCCCATACCTAACCCTCCACACGTGCCACATGCCCTTTTGGGAAATGTAGTCCTTCATTGAACTGAGCTTAGGGACTGTTTTCTATACCAAGTCCAGTTTCCCCCTCCAGGACAGGAAGACCTTTGTTCCTCCTCCTCACCCGGCTGCACGATGGGATTTGTAGTGACTTTACACCCTAGGCACCCACAGTTTGCTGGGTTAGTAGGGCACAATTGTGTCATCTCTAAGGTAGAAACCTACAATTGTCTTTGTAGGACGAGTTTGAGACTGAGTTTTATACAGACTAATCCTTGGGCCATGGGCAATTTTAATCCTTTATATTAATAAAAAATTGTGCTCCCATATTTACTCAATACAGGAGAAGTTTTGGCATCTCAAATTGAAACTTGTCCTCCTCCTCTGAAGGAGACTGTCTCAGCTGAATGGATGTGACAGCAGGTGTAGGTATTGCACTAGGCCAGTGGTGGGCAAACTTTTTAAAGATGGGGCCAAAGGAAAGGAAATGCTCATCTGTCAGTCTGTTTCTAAGGCAACTCTTTCAGAGTTTCATTATATTATATCCTACTCATTATATTCCTAAGATTAGAAATAATGTCACTCTGTGGGATAGAACATTTCAGGGGGCCGCATCTGGCCCACAGTCAGTAGTTTGCCCATCACTGCACTGGACTGTAAATTAGGATTATTAGATTCTCATCTTAACTTCTGATGCCCCTAAATTGTTGGGAGCAATGGAAGGAAACTTGATTACAGTGGAAAGGTTACAGGCTCTAAAGTCAGAGGGCTTGAATCCTATCTCTGGTGCTTGCTATGGATGGGAATTTGGGCAAATCACTTCACTACAGAGATTGTAGGGTCCCTTTCAGCATTAGATCTATAACCCTATGACTTATTCCTCTTAATTTTTCCAATTTAAAAATGAGAAATTGTTTACCACCAAGCTTCCTGGAGTGCTCTGAGGATTAATAAAGGTTATCTTTATTATTTGGAGAAAATGTACACTTTCTTTTTTATGCAAGGTCATGTAATATTCCAATAGCAGAACCAGAAATAGAACCTGTGAGAACTGACTCACACTGCATTAAGCTTTTTAAGGCCATCAGCTTCTTCCCTGAGGGTAGAACTTTGAGATGCAAGATGGAGTCTTTTTCAAACACAGGAAAATGTCAGTGGAATTGGATTTTCAATTCCAAAAGAATTCCAAAGAAGAAATTCCAAGAAATTCCAAAGAAGAAATTTCAGTGTCCTTCAATAATAGATAATTGACTTTAATTTACAGTAACAGGAGTTGCATGGAAACAAAAATTGTTGGCAATTCTAGGCATTTCAGGTTTGAAAAAAAAAGTTATACATTGTTTTAGCACGTGTTCATTTTTATCTGATTCAAGGAAATAGCATTAATATATGAAAACAAGAGATTATATATAAAATTCTTTTTAGTTCATTACTTCAGTATTATTCTGAATTCAAATATAATGCTATCAAAAAATATAAAAATTGAAGTATTGAGGTAGCACAGTGGATAGAGCAGCACACCTGGAGTCAGTAGGACTTGGATTCAAATTTGGTCTCAGATAGTTCCTAGTTTTGTGACCCTGGGCAAGTCATTTAACCCCCACAGAAGATAAGGGGGTTAGCTGAGGAAAACAAATATAAATTAATTTGGAGTGAAGAAATCAGAGTTCAAATTAGTGCTTATATATTTATTGATAAGCACTTGACCATGGTGAATGCACATAAGTTTTGTGCTTTTCATGCTTACAAAATGAAAAAAATAATAATAATACTTATTCTGCCTACTTCAAAGAGTTATTATAAGGAAAGCACCTTGCAAACCTTAAAGCACTATATAAAATAGTTATTATTTAACTTCCTTTACTTCCATATATTCTAATTTTAGAGGTACAAGAAAGCATAGAAATAGCTTCATTGAGGGTCTCTCCACTGGCTTGTCTCTGAGCCTATCTGGTTTAAGTCAGAGCTACTACTCTATCTCCTTCTCACAGTGACTTGTACTTTCAACATCCCAAATACCAGTTTGCACCCTCACTGCCCCACTTAGTCAGTGATCTGCACTATCAGCACTCCACCCTCATCCTTATCCTAATTCCAGCAGCAATGATGATAAGAACTGAAGGAAATACAATACTGTTTCCAATCAGGAAAAGATTAAAATTCCCTAATTTTAAAGAATCATAACAGAAATCATTAATTGAATAATTATAACAATAGTTAATATTTATATGTGCTAGGCTAAGTGCTTTACAATTATTATCTCATTTGATCCTCACAACAAATCTGGAAGGTGAGTGGTATTACTATACTCATTTTACAATGGAGGAAACTGAAGTATATAGAGGTTAAATGACTTGCCCAGGATCACACAGCTAGTAGGTATCTGAGACTGGATTTGAACTCAGATCTTCCTGACTCCAGGCTGAGGGAACTATCTCCTGTATAAAACAAATTTATCAGGATTTAGGCTCCTGTCATTGCAGAAAAGTGTTATATGATCATCCATAACTATTTAGAAATTCAATTTCTTTTCTAACAAGAATTTGAAGAGCTGTCATTTGGAGGAAAAATTCTCTCTGGCCCCAAAAGGCAGAACCAGAAACAAGAGACAAAAGTTGCAAAGAGACAAATTGAGGTTTCATGTCACAAAAATCTTGGCAATCCAGTAATTTTTCAAAGTAGAGTGAGTTGTCTCCAAGGACACTGAATACCCTTCCTCAGTGGAGATCTTAAAGGGAAAAAAATGGATAACTATTTGTCAAAAATATTGTAATGAGAGGGACCAGCTGGGTGGCTCAGTGGATTGAGAGCCAGGTCTGGAGATGGGAGGTCCTGGGTTCAAATCTGGCCTTAGACACTTCCCAGCTGTGTGACCCTGG
>NC_058131.1:142764604-142889898 GCF_016433145.1 Gracilinanus agilis
GGAAGGAAGGAAGGAAGGAAGGAAGGAAGGAAGGAAGGAAGGAAGGAAGGAAGGAAGGAAGGAAGGAAGGAAGGAAGGAAGGAAGGAAGGGATTCCCTGGAAGTACATGAGGGGAATTCTTCATAAAACTTCCAGAGATAAAGAAGAGATAGCCCCCAATAGGGATATGTAAAGGAGCCAGAATTTATCATCGGGAAGGCAAGGAGGAAGTTTGTCTGGTGTTTAAGGAATATGGAGTAGATGGTAGAACAGATGAATCCCCATATTAATTCAGATCCTAGGACAGGTTGCATACAATAGATTTATGATTACTTAGTATAAGAATAAACAGAGCCAGTACCCAAATGTTATGATAGAGGAGATAGAGAGAGTCTATGAGGTGAGACTCTCTTCTGGCTCTCCCCTTCCGCCAAATATACCCTCTGGGAGTCTTCGGGGGGGTGTCACCCCAAAACTGGGTGACCTGGATGGTCGTGCCGCCCCACAGGAATTGGGGACGAGGCTTCCTTATAAGAGGAGGTATGGGGGACCCCAATCCAATTCTGAATGAGGGCGGGGTTCACACAAGCCTCCCCCAGATCAGTCAATTTCACCGCAGGTGGTCTGGCTTCAAGATGGAGGCAGCCAGACCAAGGTGTGATTCCCCTGCTCTTCATTGTCTCTCAGGCACTCTGGAACACTATCTGACTAATGAATGGCTTTTATTAATATCAATATAGGGATTGGGGAAAGGGGTGCATGGCAGAGGGATTTTGGGGTGCCCTCTCTTTCTATGGGGTCCCTCCCTCGGGTGGGAACCTTTGGGGTTCCCACTCCTAAGATTCTCCCACCCCTTCTCCTTCTGTTTCTGTTTCTATCCTTAACTATAATTGTAAGTGAGACCAGAAAGGGTCTCTCAGCAAGGCTGGGTAATGGGGAAGGAGCCTGAGAGATCGCTCCCAAAATGGAGTGCAGACACTTAGCTGACTCATTGTTGAAGTCTTGCTTGCCTTTGACCAGGGAATCGGGGTTTCATTGACCAAAGAAAGATCCTCAGGAAGCCCTCAGGACTGGATTCGAGCTGAGATGTTCTCCTCCTCCCTCTCTCAGTCCTCTGACGGAAGTCCCTCCTTCTCCTTCCTCCTCCGGAGAATTACCCAGAATTCCCTCTCTGGTCCCAACTGTCAGTAACTGTCACCAAAGGCCTCCTTCTGGCTCTTTTTGTCCCATCCCCCATCTTTACATTAGCTACCTTGCTACAAATCCTAACAGACCTACAATGGGAATCAGTAGTAATGTTGGACCTAATGTTTTTTTTGTTTGTTTGTTTGTTTTTTAAACCCTTACCTTCCCTCTTAGAATCAATACTGGGTATTGGTTCTAAGGCAGAAGAGTGGTAAGGGTAGGCAATGAGGGTTAAGTGACTTGCCCAGGGTCACACAGCTAGGAAGTGTCTGAGGCCACATTTGAACCCAGGACCTCCCATCTCTAGGCCTGACTCTTAATCCACTGAGCTACCTAGCTGCACTCCCTAATGTTGTTCTTAATGCTCCTCATAATAAAAGTTATTTTTATTCTGGGAGACCTACTTTGAATTGCCTCTAATTTTATCACCACTGTATGAATTATACTTTTTAAAAGATTTTTTAATGTTTTTGTTAGTTGTATAAAGCCCCTCCAGTGTTCTTTATGCAAAGAACTATTTTAAGACAATTTTAGTGTTAGAAATCCCCTGGAAAACTTTTGGGACCTTGCCCCCAAAGAATATGATATTGTAGGAGCAGCATCAGTTTTATGTAGACTGAGCTGCTTTCCTTCCATGAGGATGAAGAGGCTATTCATTGGATTATGTTTCCTTTAGTTTATCTTTCCTCCCAAAGCTACCATTTTTATACACTTCCCAATTACTGTCAAGGGCATCACCATCCTAAGAGCTTAGCTTTACTCATGACTCCTCGCTTTCCCTCACCCAGCATATCTAATCAGTTGCCAAATCTTGCCATTTCTGCCTCCATGACATTCCTCACATTCATCCCCTTATCTCTACTCACATAAGCACCTGATTGTAAGTCATCATCACCTTTTTTCCTGAACTATTAAAATTATATCCTAATTAGCCTTCCTGCCTGACCTTTCCCCCTTTCCAATCTATCCTTTGCACAGCAACCAACGTAATTTCCTGAAACACAGGAATCATCCTTCCCTACTCAGTAACTCCAGAGACTCCTTATTGACTATAAGATCATATATTCATATATTCATCAATATCTCACCCTTTCTTTTTTTATGTTCTTTTTTTTTAAACCCTTAACTCTCCTGTGTATTGGCTCCTTGGTGGAATAGTGGTAAGGGTGGGCCATGGGGGTCAAGGGACTTGCCCAGGGTCACACAGCTGGGAAGTGGCTGAGGCCGGGTTTGAACCTAGGACCTCCTGCCTCTAGGCCTGACTCTCACTCCACTGAGCTACCCAGCTGCCCCCTATCTCACTCTTTCTTAACAATAGCTCATATTAATACTAACTAAACTTAACATAGTGCCTTAAAATTTGCAGAGCACTTGAAAAATTTCCCATTTTATCCTTACAACAACTCTGGGAGGTAAGTGCTATTATTATAGTCATTTTATAGAATTTGAGGCAGAAAGAAATTAAGACTTGTTGGGACAAGGGGAATTCCAGAGAAGGAAATTTCAAATTAATAAAAGAAGAGATTCCAACAAGAGCTGTTCAAAAGCAGAATGGGCAATATTACCAAGAACTGAGGTAACTAAAGAATTCTTATACTTTTATTTTTCCAAGTTTCCCACTCAGCTAAAAATGTCAGGGCTTTTGTTTTTGAAGATTAACAAAATATTTAGAGCCAACATGCTAATCGAAGTTGTCATGAATTTTCAATGTTAACTTT
The DNA here is from genome assembly GCF_016433145.1 of Gracilinanus agilis. Lineage (NCBI taxonomy): Eukaryota > Metazoa > Chordata > Mammalia > Didelphimorphia > Didelphidae > Gracilinanus > Gracilinanus agilis. Next base: position 142,767,487 of record NC_058131.1, read on the forward strand.
GATATTTGGAATTTTGATTTTTAGCCACTATGTGTGCTTTTCAAATGAATTCTTCTGACTAGAGCGTTTAGTAAGATAAATGCTACAGAGAGGTTATAGGTTAAGTGACTCAATCACTAGCTTATTGGCAGGTAGCTTATTGGCAGGTCAGATGGCTGCATCTTCTGGAAACTTCCTGGAAGCATGATGGGCTCTGATTCCCCTAAAATTTCTCTTTGTCATTGTCTTCATTGGTTCCTGGAGCTCTTTTCATTCCCACTCTGAGGAGGAGATGTCCCAGCACTCAGGCTTAGCTGCTTGATGGCAAGGAGGCTAAGGAAGGCAGCCAGGACCCTTCTGGAGCTATGAATATTACTTAGACTCCATCTGTTGCACAGATTGGAATTTCAGTGGAATTACTGGGATAATCTACTATATCATCACTATTCATTTACTTCATTCACTCCGAAGATCTTGGGCAATTTCTATAATTTTGCTTCATTTGCCATGTTGCAGGTTCAGCTGACACTAAGTCCATCTGAAATATTCATCATAGCAGTTGTGATTCTGAAATAGCATGAATCATTTCAAAGACGATGAATCCAAAAACCTCTCTTTTAGAAAACGATTCAAATAAAGTAAATCTTAAAGGATTCTGAACCACGGTCATTTTTGAAGATAACAAACCATGCCATCTAAAAGCATGTAGATTAAAGAATAATGAAAACAAAGCTAAAAAAAAAGCTTCATAATTATAAAGCTTAATTAAAATTTTAAAATACTTTAAAAGAGAAAATCAATGATATATTCATTTGGGGTATTTTTCTTATAAATTAAAAACCCCAAAAGAATAGAAATACTTGATCTCATTTGGTTAAATACATACTAATTAAAAATAGATGTTTTTAAAACAGCAATGTGATTTTGATTCCTCTCTAAATAATATAAAACCTAAAAATAGCATCACTTTTATAAACTCTTTTCAGTTTATTTTAACAGTATTGTGCCAGAATGGATAACTTTGCACCAATCATTTTGTTATATTTCTCCCCTTTTAAAAATACTTCACAAATATATAAATGTCAAAATATTAAAAATAATTTAAAATTTTAAACATTAAAATTTAAAAAAATAAGGCTAGCTTTTAAAAAAAGAATTGAAGTAGTCTCATTTTATCAAAGGTTACTGTGTTTTTTTGTATTTTCTAAAAGTTCATACTTTTTTCTCTGCGTATTTAGTAAAGTTGTAAAGTCTATTAATAGAAAAAAACTTTTAATGAGCACGTACAATGTAGTAAGTGTATAGAATTTTGAATCCATCATCTGTAGAAGTCCAGAATAAATTGGGGGAGGATAAAAATATTTGAAAAATCTTTTTTATTCAAAAATGAATTTATATACAAATAAAAATATTATATAAAAAGAAAAAGATATGATATAAAATTTGGTGTTTCCTACAAAAGCAACCAATTGACTGATCCATATAAAATAGAATGTATATATTCAGTTCACAAATTTTTCTTAAATTGAGAATGATTTCTTCAGTCAGCTTTAGCTCTAAAAACTTTATTTTTATACTATCATTCTTTAAATTGCTATAAATGATAACTTACCTAGCATCTAAGGAAAGAAAAAAAGTGATTTTTCTAAGCAAAATTTGTAATTCAAGAGACTGAAAATGCCTAATTAGGTCTCTAATGAGCAAATAATATGAATTATAATTTGCTAAATAGTATACAAGTGAAGAATTACAGGGTCAGAGAATATAAAAATTAGAGAGGACTTCATGAGCTACCTAATCTAACCCATACCCAAGCAAGAATCCACTCAACAAGTGTTCGAATACTTCAAGTCAGTGACTAAGTCTCATCAATTTTATTTCAACTTCATCTCTCATATCTGTCCCTTTCTCTCCAGTCACACAACCACCAGTCCAGTGCAGAGCCTTATCTCCTCTCATCTGAACCATTGAAATACCATCCTGAGGGTTCTTCTTTCTCCCAGCCTCTTCCCTGTCTTCCACAAAATTAACAAAATGATATTCATGGAGTGCTGGTCTGATGATGTCAGTTCTTTGTTTATAAATCGTCTGTTGGTGACTCCCTGCTTCCTCTAGTATAAAATATTTCTTAGCCTGGCATTTAAGCTTCTCTGCATTCTGTCTTTATGGACTATTTTCATACCACTTGTCATAAATTCTACATTCCAGCCAAACTAGACTATTAGATATTCCTCATACTGAGTTCTCAATTGTGCCACTTCCACACATCACACAGATTTCCTCCCCAGCCTGGAATGCACTCTTTGCTGATCTCTGCTTCTCAGAAACTTGTATACCTTCTAATATTACCAGGCACTACCTCCTCCAGGAAGCCTTCTTTACACTTCTAGGTTGTTAGTGCTTTCTCCCTCTTATAATGGGCGAATATAGAACCCCCACTCCACACACCATCCCCCCTACACACACACACACACACACACACACACACACACACACACACGCTCTTTTGAGAACAAGGAATTTTTTTTCTAATACCTAGCACTGTTTCTGGCACATGGTAGATACTTTGTCTTGTTATTGTCCAGACATCTGAGTCATATCCAACTCTTCCTGACCCAGTTTGGGGTTTTGTTGGCAAAAATTAAGTAGATTAGTTTGCTATTTCCTTTTCCAACTCCTTTTACACTTGAGGAAACTGAGGTAAACAGCATTCAGTGATTTGTCCAGGGTCATACAACCAAAATGTGCCTGGCAGATACTTAATAAATGTTTATTCAGTTTTGAATTTAATGAAGAGGGAATCTACTACTCCTGTCATAGCTATTCTGATTTTAGGCAGCTTTAATTCTTAGTATGTTTTTCCCTAAACTTAACTTAAAAAAAAAAAAAAAAGTAGTTTCCATTCATATAACACTTTAAGGTTTATAGCACATTTCCCAGCAAATTTTGCTCCAGCCTTTAACCTTAACCCTATGTATGTCCACCTGCCTCAATCACATTTCCCTCTAAACAATCCTCTGAGATGTATAATATATATTTTGTTCTTATCCCCATTTTACAGATAAAGAAATTAAGACCCTGAGAGATGAAGTAACTTGCTCAAAGTTACAAACTTAATAGTGCTACTACTGACCAGGAAAGACACTGAGTTTTCTGATTCTAGATTCAACCCCTTTTCACCACCCCACAGTGACTCTGCAGACATTCTTTGGCCATCTTATTTATCTGCTCAGTGGCTACCATGCATACAGACTGTAGGCTGTGCAATCCTAGGACATGCATCATCTCGTTCCATTCTTGAAACAGCAACCCCATTTTACAGAGAAGAAAGTGAGTCTTCTAGAGATTAAGTGACTCACCCAATGCCACTCAGCTCATATCAGGGACAGGATTTAAAATAATGTCTTATTTGATGCAAGAGAAAAACTTTTCTACTATACCTCCCTACCTTCCTCTCCTGAAGTTTTCAAATACCTCCTCCTGCAAGTTTTTCAAAGGTTATACTAATAACACACAAGTTGAGGTAGTTCACAGACTGGTCCAGGGATCTATTGTATGAGTGGCATGCAAAGATTAATTTAGCTAAATTTGGAAAGGCTCCTTACTTGAGAGTTAGTGGTACTCAGAGGATTTGGGAGATGATGTAGATGGGGCTGAGTATGGGCAAGTGCAGACCAATTCATAAATGTTTAATATAGATCTGTAAGGGGTTGGAATCTGCACAAATAGAAGGAATTCCTATAAAATCATAGCTTTTTTTTGAGTGATTACAGTAGGTGAGATTTAAAAAACAAATAATGTATTGTTTTACCTCCAAACTGGCACCCACCAATGTTTATTTACTGTTGGTTTTCAGCTAGAATATTTCTCAGTTAACCAATTAGAAATCATTAATAATAGCATTGTACAGAGCAGCTTGGGGGGACAGCAGAGTGCCATGGCTGGCGTGAGGATCCTAATTATCAAAACTTTTGGAAGAACTCACAATTTGACAAAAATTGCTGGGAAAACTGGAAAACAACATGGCAGAAACTAGGAATAGACCAACATCTCACACCATATATCAAGGTAAAGTAAAATTGGATATAGGATTTAGAAATAAAAGTTGATACCATAAAAAATCAGGGGACCACAAACAATTTTACCTGTCAGACCTATGGACAAGGGAAACAAAGTATAGAGCAAAATACAGAGAACTGTATAGCACAAGAAGATCATGAGTTTCTGTGTCCAATATACTCAGGAACATAAAACTTCTGGGTAGATAGGAAGTCAGAGGCTTTCCATTCAGCAAGGCTATGGAAATAAGCCCAATACACCACAGAATGCAAGCAGTAAGACACGTAGCTTTTCCCCTTAGCATGAACTCAATCCATTTTTCTCCCAAGTTACCAGAAGTTGTGCCAGGAAATCGCTGGTGTAAGAATTTCATTAGGAACCTAGCTAGGGAGTCACCCACTGAAATATTGAACCCAGCTAGGTAGTCACACATTGACACATTGATCCATTACTTAAAGAAAACTCCTGTCTGAAATCACTGAAGTAACTTATGTTCATTGTCCTTATCTTGTGAATCATTACCTCTCATTGTTTCTATATGAAGATTACCTAATCCCTTTACCTGTGGCATTTACCCCATAAATTGTAGATCCCAAACCCATAAACTTTGTCACTGCTCTAAGAAACTGTCTACGTGGTTCTTAGTATCAACCCTCCTATAAGCCCAAGACACATCCCTCGCACGCTGGTTTGGGCAACCTGTGAGCATTTTCCAGAACTGGCCTCTGAAAAAGAACATTACAAGATATCAAAGAAATAAATGTGGCTATATTAAATTAAAAAGGGTTTGCACAAACAAAATCAATGCAACCAAGATTGGGAGCCAAACAACTAATTGTGAAAAAAATCTTTATAGCAAGTGTCTATGACAAAAGCCTCATTTCTCAAATATATAGAGAACTGAGTCAAATTTATAAGAATACAAAGACTTCCACAATTGACAAATGGCCAAAGGATATGGAAAGGCAAGTCTCAGATGAAGAAATTAAAACTATCTTTCATCAGATGAAAAATGCTCCAAATTACTATTAATTGGAGAAATGGAAATTCAGACTGGCTAACATGACAAAAAAGGAAAATGATGAATGTTGGAGATGTGGAAAGAGTGGGACACTAATATACTGTTGGTGGAGCTGTGAACTAATACAACCATTCTGGAAAGCAATATGGAACTATATCCAAAGGGCCATAAAACTGTGCATATCCTTTGACTCAACAATATACCACAACTAGATCTGTTTCCCAAAGAGATTAAAGGTTGGAGAAAAGGACTTGTCTGTACAAAAGTATTTATAGTCCTTTTTTGTGGTGAAAAAGAACTGGAAACTAAAGGGATGTCTATTAGTTGGGGAATGGCTGGACAAGCTATAGTATATGGTTGTAATGGAATACTCTTGTGTCAAAAGAAATGACAAGAGAATCACAGAAAAAAAAAAGAACCTGGAAAGATTTATATGAAATGATGTAAAGTGAAGGGAGCAGAACCAGGAGAACATGGTACATAGTAACAATAAGATATGGTGATCAACTGTGAATGATTTAACTATTATCAATAAGGCAAGGATCCAGGATAACTTCAAGAAACTCACGTAAAGAAGGCTATCCACCACCATAAAAGGAACTGACAGAATCTGAATATGGATTGAAGCATATCACTCTTCCCTTTATTTCCTCCATGAATTTTTCTCTGATGTAAGGAATATGCCTCTTGTTTCACAGCATGACAAACATGTAAATATACCTATTGTGTGATGGCATATGTATAACCCATATCTGCTTTCTTAGGAAGCATTAAGGGAGGTGGAACAGAGGGAACACAAATTGCAAAATATCAGAAAACTATTATTAAAATTTTATCAGCATTTAATCTGGAAAAAAATATTAAAAAGAATAAAAAAAAAACGAGATTTTAAGAGAAAGAAGTGTATCATAGGCATGGGGATCTCCTGCACAAAGTCACAGATGGGAGTTGGAATGTCATATGTGGGAAACAACAATTGAAAAATTGAATTTTTTTTACACAATATTGTGTATTGGCTCCAAGGCATAAGAGTGGTAAGGGTAGGCAATGGGGTCAAGTGACTTGCCCAGGGTCACACAGCTGGGAAGTGTCTGAGGCCAGATTTGAACCTAGGACCTCCCATCTCTAGGCCTGACTCTCAGTCCACTGAGCTACCCAGCCCCCCCCCCCCACGAAAAATTGAATTTATATACTTGGGTTTATATTTGTACATATTTTATTATGCTACAATTTTATGGAGGTACACACCTGAATGTTTCTAAAAATAATTGTTATTATCCCAGTGCCTGGCCCTTGGTCATTACTTATTAGGTTCTTAGTGGTAAAAAAGAAAAAAAGCCATCAAAATACCAAAACAACAAAAGAATCATATTAAAAACATATACTTCAAATTCTTTTCAATTTTCTAAAAGAAAAATGTGTATATATGACTACTGATGAAATTGCATCATATTTGCTTTACTGTCCCTTTTCTGATCTTTTCCATCTGTGTACTTACCAGATTCCATTGTTATTTTTATATAGCCCTATCTTTCTGTATGTTTTGGTCCTAATTGTGTGTTATTTCTTTGTATCAACTTGAAAGATTACATATTTTATATTTTCATATTTGTCATTTTATTTTGAAATCAGTTTTTATATTGGCTTTGAGATAATTATCATCTGATATTATATATATCATCATATGTATATCATCATCTAGAGATTAGTTCGTGGCACATTGGAGGAACTAGGCTCATATAGCTTGGCTAAGAGAATATATTAGTTGGGGTAAGTGAGAGGAATATGCCAGCTATTTTTAATATCTGAAAGACTGTCATATGGAAAATTTGTTATGCTTGAGGACCAGGAGGATAGAGTAAAAATAATCCATGGAAGATTTAGAAAGGAAGATGGTAATGATGCAAGGAACAACTTCATAACAATTCAAGCTGTGTAATCATGAAAGGCATGAGCTTGAGAGGAAGTCAGTTTTTCATGACTAAAGTTCTTCAAACAAAAGGCCAGATGACTGGCCAGATACATTTGGCGTGTTAGAGGGAAATTCTTGTTTGGTTTTGTATTGGAGATTCTGTGATTCTATTAAATTGATTTTTGTTGTTGTTCAGTCATTTTCAGTCATGTCTGACTCTTTGTGACCCCATCTGAGGTTTTCTTGGCAGGAATACTGGAGTAGTTTGCCATTTCTTTCTCCAACTCATTTTACAAATGAGGAAAGTGGAGCAAATAGGGTTAAGTGACTTGCCCAGAATCACAGTGGGTCTGAAGCCAGACTTAAAATCAGGAAGATGAATCATCCTGACTCCAGGTCTGGCACTATCCTCTGTACCACCTGCCCCATTAAATTGATACCTCAATATTTTAATAGATGTGTGATCACATCAATGTGGCTACTTCCTCTACCAAGAGAGATTACAGTCTTTCTATAGCTTATCTTATATAGTTCTTGCCTATGTTCTTCCATAAATTCCCCACAGAAGATCCACTCAACTTTCTGTTTCCTCAAATGTAAATGCAAATAACAACTGCACCTTCCTCGTAAGACTATCATTAGGAGGAAATGAGGTAATAAATGTGAAATGTTTAGCTGAAAAAGTGTGTGTTCCCTCCCTTCCTGCTCTTGTGTATACCCATGTACCAGTCCTGTTATCCACCTGAAATGCCTCACTCTCTGCTAATGATTGGCTCACCGCCTCTTCTTGACAAACACGTGCTTGATGTCTTTGATACCTTCGCTTGTGCGTTTCACCTCTGGAGTACTCTGCTGCCTACACCTGCCCATCATACATCTTTTTATTGCCTCTTCACTCACCAAAAATTTGATTCTTCTGCTATTATAGTATCCCATAATTGATAGTCATATAGAATTAGTGGTAAAATAGGAATGTTAAATATTGGACTCTTATGCCAATGAATAGTTTGGCATCAATCATTGAAAGTGCTATACTTTTCACCATTCAGCATCATCTTCTCTTCAACTTTGGGCATCTCTAGAGCCCATTTAAGACATAAATATCACTGGAATAATTCATCAACTTTCCCTGTGTTTTAATAAGTGTTTTTTACCCACTTTGTTTTTCCAGGGTGAAAAAAGTATATAAAATATATTTAGTTATTCTCCTAATGTTAGACATATTGACTTCTTTCAGGATTTTTATTGGGAGGGGGGCATTACATACAAAACCACCACAAAACTTTTGCATAATTAGACTTTTTCTTTTTAAAAAATGTCCTTCAGAAGTAGTTTAAAAAGGGATCCCTAGACCAAAAAATATGATCAGTTTTGTTACATCTATTGTATACTGATGGATGAATTTCCAAAAAGATTGAACTAATCCAAAGCTTTATCAAATGTATGAGTGTACCTGTTTCCCTCAGCTTCACTGAGTGAATTGTTTTTTTTATTTAATTAGCCACAACAAATATTTATTATGGAGTACCGACTATATGCAAAACATTTTGTTGCCAGGCATGTCAACGCAAAATAATGGCCTGATAGTAATCTGAATGCAATGTTCTAGCAGTGTCTAAATTTTCCAAGGCAGTTCTGATCTCAAGAAAAGAAAATGTACTTTTAAGGGACTTGACAAAAAGAATATCCTTTGTCATAACATGTGTTTAGATTTTTGGTACAAAAAATATGGTCACTATAGCTAAAAATAATGCCTAAAGGAAAAGAAATCTCAAGTGTTTCTCTAAATTTATTCAACCAGATGTTTACACAGCTGTACTCTTCAATCATGATATCCTCTGTTTTAGATATGTTTTTATTTTTCTTTGTCAACAGTATTCTATTCATATCTCATTATTTAAACATATGAGACATTACTGTTTCTTGGTGGGTGAGCCAATGCAAACTCAATTAGCCCCTTATATCTAGACAGTCCCAGACCACCAGAAAGAGACTATGTTTCATATCCCCTCCAGGTATACACCTGGCAAACTTGCCATCTGCTCTGCTGCTGCTGGGCTGCACCCCACCTGGAACAGCATCTTTGGCCCTGACCCCAGAAAAAATGCCCCCAGCCCCTGAAGGAATTAATCCACATAGCTCCTAGCCTGGATCCAAGCCATCTTGTTTAGTGAGCGGGCCAGTACAACTAGCTTACTCTATCTAGCCAGCCCCAAACCTCCAGAGCAGGCCAGGCTGACATCCCAGCCTTCTTGTGATCCATTCCTCTGCTCTCCACCTTTAATTTTCACCTTTTGCTCCAGAATCAATAATCAAGTCAATAATATCATAATACCATTGTACCTGGAAAGGCCACATCAATTGATTGCCCTTTGGATCAATTCACCACCCCAATGATCTACAAGATACCCCTTTCCCTGGCCACATTCCCATATATGTGATATGTTCCCTTATTAGGATGTAAGTTTCTTGATAATAGGGACTGTTTTGCTTTTGTATTTGTATCCCCAGTGCTTAGTCAATAAGCATTTATTAAACACCTAACATGTGCTAGGCTCTGTCTTTGTGCTGGGAATACAAATATGAAAAAGAAAGACAGTCCCTGCCCTCAAGAAGCTTAAAGTCTAATGGGAGAAGACACACAAAAGGAAGCCGAAAGAAGAGGAAGGGAAGGGATAAAAAAAAGTAGTCCAAAGAGTAAAAGCTCATGGAAAATGAGAGATGGTGGGCCTGGGAGTCATCTTTAAAAGGAGGCTTTGGAAGGAGCTCTTGAGATGATGTGTGAATATTAAAGCTGAGACAATTTCACGGGGATAAAAAAGTTAACTAATAAATGTTTTTTCATTCATTTATGAAAATACAAAACTAAGGAAACAATAAATTTAAAAAATAGATACAATACTGTGTTCTATAATTTTTTTCAAAGATTGTGTTTGAAACATTTAGAATAATGGAAACAAGCCAAAGGAGAAATAAAATTAGAATAGAATATGAAATACAGAAAAATAAGGAAAATGGTTATATAAGGCTGGAAGAGTGTCAGATTGTTTCATTATCAACCATTTTATATCTCCCCTCAAAACAAAGTGACATTGTTAGGTTCAATACTTTGCCTGCTTGGTTGGACTGAAGGCTACACTTGGATTCATGAAAGCCTGAATTCAAATCTTACCTCAAACACTTAATGATTGTATGGTCATGGGAAAATCATTTTAACTTTTCTTAGCTTCTGCTTCCTCATCTATGTGGGTAAGGAAACTTCTTCATCTACCTCTTGAGATTCTTGTGAGGTTATAAGGAGATAATATATATGTAAAGCACTTTGCAAACCTTAAAGTGTTATATAAATGTTAGCTATTGTTTTTGTTATTTAGACTAGTGGCTAAATTTTATGAAAACACCAATATATGGAATGGTGGAAAATAATTCTTCCAAACTCAAATTGCAATCATGAATTTTATCTTTTTTATATTTAACTTCACATTTATATTAATAGTTAGATTGTCAGTGAAAAAAGTTGTCTGTGTTGCAACTTTTAAGGACTCCTATATGATTTAATATATGCATGGGAGACATTTTATTACAGGAATGTAATTTTTTGCTATCCAAACAAATACTTTTATTCAGTTAACAGTAAAAAGCATAGTGCACCTTGTATTCTCTGAATTTTATTTTCACTTCTGCCATTGCTAATATGTGATCTGCTATAGAGAAACATTTACAAAAGTCTTCCTATTCCCTGCTCATACGAAAGATGCCCCAGATATGTATGTAGGTTATATTCATTAACATTTTATAAAGATTGGAAAGTAGATATATTAACCAGCAAGTTTCAATATTTTTTTGGTTATCATTTTTGGGGGCAATCTTATTTCAATGATGCTATTTGGCAATAAATCATAAACTATCAAAGCATTTAAAGTATCAAAATTATGAGCCACTCAAAGGACAATGAAGAGATACATGGTAGGTATTAAAAGACAAAAGCACATCACCAATGACATGTTCATAAGAAGCCATGTCAAAACGATCACCAAATTGATGCATAACCAAAGAAGGAGGTGTGCCACTCATATAGAGAGAAGAAGATCCCATGTCCATTGAGTGGACCTATATGTAGGATTGTGGGAAGATTCAGATAAGAAGACGAGTCATAATTGAATGTTTGGATGAATTGGGATCTTAACCATCAGATGGAGTCACCTGTATCAATGAAAGCATAGATCAATTAAAATAGTGACATCAAACTCAAATAAGAATGGAACCACTCATGCTTCTATTTCTTTCAAAGATTATGTTTAAAACATTTAGAATAATAGAAACAAGTGACATAAGGGTCTGTGATGGCCTTAGTTTTAAAATGTAATATCTGTATTTTATTGTATTTTCATTTATTTTGTTAAATATTTCCCAATTAGAGTTCAATCTGGGTTGGCTGTACTGGGGAATGTTACTGGCACTGTCTTTGACACCTCTGAATTATAAAACATTGAAATATTTAAGAACTTTATCAATGAATATTAAACTCTACAGAGTTCTAAGAAACTGAAAGATTTAAAAAGAATTATTTTAATAATCATTTGAAGTATTAACTCAAATTGATCAAGGAACTAATATGTGAAAAATGTCTATCCTACTCGATTGGACTAAAAACTGGCAAAAATATCCCTTCATAAGCATGTTTTTCTCAGTCTATCATTCCCAAAGTTGTAAAAATAAATGGAAATAGTACCAAATTTTGTCATTCCGTTTGATGTCTAAAGAAGCAGGATTGTCTAGTATGATACAATTTTAAAGGTAAATTTAATAAGATGAGTGAGAAAGGCTTTTTTGAATTATGAGTTGGGAAAGTAATTCTACCAATTTAACTTTTAAAAATCTAAAAGAATATGACCTTATTTAATGTAAAGTTTATGAAGTTTCAGAGCAGCTTAAAGAGTTAAACAATAATCCTTTCCTCTTCATTGATTTTGTTATACACATGGAATGTGGCCATTGGAGAAATAAAACCATAAGAAATACTATATGTTGTCATTCAGTAACTTCCCAGTCTTCCAATATTTTATATAAATTCATTTTTATGGATTCTAAGTCATAGGATCATACTGACTTTGACACAAGGACATTATTTATGGATGAGGAAGCTGATGCAAAGGGAAATAAAGTGTCCCACAAGTAGTAAGTTATAAAGCAAGGATTTTTACCCAGGTTTCTCAACTCCCAATTCAATCCCCTTTTTACTATATCAGTGTCTTCTTCAAGCATGATGACCAAGCATACTAACTGAATTTTGAAGTCAGTAGTTTACTCTTAGAATCTATTTTATCTTCATTCTAAGTCATCACAATGCAGACTTTCAAATGTTTTTATGGAACCTATTAAGAATTCCAGTATTTATGCTACTGAGCTTGAAAAAAATATGACAAATAGAAAATCCACAAGTATAAATTATTTAAATGTCTTTTTATAAAACTAAAAGAATAAGGGGCAGCTGGGTAGCTCAGTGGAGTGAGAGTCAGGCCTAGAGACAGGAGGTCCTAGGTTCAAACCCGGCCTCAGCCACTTCCCAGCTGTGTGACCCTGGGCAAGTCACTTGACCCCCATTGCCCACCCTTACCACTCTTCCACCTATGAGACAATACACCGAAGTACAAGGGTTTAAAAAAAAAACTAAAACTAAAAGAATAGATTGGCTTTATGGAATGGTATTGTATAAGCAGGATTTATAAGGCTTGGCAACAGATTGGTTTGAAGGGACAATTTGAATGAGGAGATAAAGATGACATGTAGTTTATAGCTCTGGGTGACTGGGAGGCTTCCACAACAGTATTAGAAAAGTTAGGAAAGGGGGAGAGTTTTAGGGGAAAGATATTGAGTTCAGTCTTGGACATGTTTTGTTTAAGATGTCTATGGAACATCCAGTCTGAGATATCCAAGAGTCAGTGAGAGATCTGAGACTAAAGGTGAGGAGAGAGCTAGATAAATAGATCTGAGAACCATCTACAGTACATCAAGATGATAATTAAATGTATTGGAATTGATGAGATCACCAAGAGAACACATATACAAGGAGAGCAGAAGAGGATAGATCTTTTGGAAAGTGATACCCATGACTAGTAGGTATTACCTAAATAAATAACATGCTCTAATTTAAATGGCATGCCCAAGGTCACATAGTTATTGAGAAAACCAACACTAGAATCCAGGTCTCATAATTCTTCATCCAAAGTTCTTTCTACAACATTCTAGCAATGTTAGAAGAAAAAGGTTTATAAATCCTTGATCAGAAGAAAAATCATGATATATGGAGTCAGAGGGCCTTGGTTTGAATTTCAACTCTTCCATGTACTATTTGCATGACATTGGATAAAGCATTTAACCTCCTTAGATCTGTTTCCTTATCTTTATGATGAAGTTGTTCGATGACAAGCCTATGATCCCGTGAGAAGCAAGGCTAAAGAGGCATAGAATGACTGGTAAAATAGAGTATTAGTCCAGTGAAAGTTAAGAAATAGAATTGGTTTGAGACTTAGAGTAGGTCAGAAGATTAGTTTGAATTGGGATTAGAAACTAAGGTCCAGATTAGATCTAATGCTTCCTTTGGTGTCTGTAAAATTCATGAAAATGCTAGCTTGGATTAGAGCTAGAAATTAGTTGAAATCATAAAGAAATTTCATGAATTCTTGGGGTAGGGGGCAAAGAAGTAAAAACTTGAAACAAAAATAGGCAAAATGTGTAACTTTTTTGAGGCAAGCAGAATCAATAGATTTATATGATTTATCTCTTCAAACATAGGCATTTGTATTCTCACAAGTTTTAAATTCTTTTTTATTTGGTTTGTAACCTCAGAATTTCAGCATACTCCACTAATTTTTTTTTGTTTACTTGACAAGATTTTACATCAAATAGTTAAGTAGGGCAAATTCACATTCATAAGGAATGTTCAAAATAAAAAATAATTCAACTAAAAAAACCCAAATGAAAACAAGCAAAAATGAGCTTCTTCCTGTGATCCACCAATCCTGCCATTTTTACAGTGAGGGGGATTAAAAACAAAAAGCAAAATCCCAAACTTGCCCAAACAGAACAATTTAAATTCATAGTTTCTCTCTCCACTGCACATGGTAGATTCCAATGGTGAGAGTTATAATTCATTTTGTCATAGAGGTGACCCTGGCTTTTCAAAGCTGTGGCAATCGAGCTCTTTTTTTAAATTAATAGAATTTATTTACAAGTATTTCAGCCCTTTCTGCTCTCCCTAGATGGATAGGTAGATAGATAGATAGATAGATAGATAGATAGATAGATAGATAGATAGATAGATAGATAGATAGATAATCTTTCATGTTTACATTTTTCAGTTCATTCTCTGGAGGTGACATTCACAAGTTATTCAAGTATTAATTCTGTAGCTGTATATGTTCTCTTGGTTCTACTCATTTAACTGTTCATTATCCCACGTAGTTCTTTCCAACTTTTTTTTTAATTAGCCTGCTCATTGTTTCTTTTGGTGAAGTAGTATCCCATCACAATCATATGTTATGATTTGTTTAGCCATTCCCAATTCATGGACGTCCCCTCAATTTCCAGTTCTTTGCCACCACAAAGGTTGCTGCTATAAATATTTTGGAACATATAGGTTCTTTTCCTTTTTCCCTGATTGCCTTTGGAAACAGACCCAGCAATGTTATTACTGGTTCTAAAGGTGTACAGAATTTTATAACCCTCTGGGTATAATTCCAGTTTGCTCTCCAAAATGGTTGGATCAGTTTGCAGTTCCACCAACAGTGTATTAATTTCCCAATTTTCCCATATCTGAAGAGAAGCTGTTTGGGGCTCTACCAAGCTGAAAAGCCTAGAGTATGGACGTAGAGACAAATTTTATGTATATTGTCTAAGGATCAACTTGGCTAAGTTCAGAGAAGCATTCACCAGGACAATTACTGGATGATGATTTGAGAGGCCACTGCCATTCATGAAGATCATTTACTAGAGCTTAGAGGGGTTGAAATCTTCATTAATGAAGAGAGTACCAATATAAACAAGCTTATAGGCTTTTAAAATATCAAAATAATTAATATACTGTAATAAAGAAGTTTTTGTTTGCACAAGATGGCTGGCTTACTACAGTCACTCTGGACAACTACAGGAAAAGGAGGTGAAAAAAGGACTCTGTTTCAGAACTTTGATCACAGAAATTAGCCATGTGGGTGGTGAAAGAAAAGAAATTGTGCCTAATGAGCTGTCGAAGAGGCTATGAGGGCCACCAGAATAGCTTCCACTTTTATTCCTGGGATATAAGGCCATAACTACTGATCTCTGCTTCCACACCAACTTCCTAAATGATGTCTTCAATTTTTAGAAACCCAACTCTCAAAAGGTGTATTAGTGATCTGACAGCAAGAGAATATATAATTTAAATTCCATTAGAGTATTAAAATGTCCATCTTTGTGTTCCTTTATTTCTTTGGTATATTGATATTATCCTCTTTATTAAAATCACAAAGGGAAGGAATCTCTGTTTAGCTTGGCAAGTACATACTCTCATGTCCAAGTTGGCACTTAATTCCAAGACACTAGTGGACATCTAAACATCTCATATTAAACTTTGTTAAAACAGTCAATATAAGGATGGGAACACTGTCCAAAAGGCAAGTGAGGGGGTTAATAGAATAAGCTCTACCTACTCATGTTACAGTATTTCATTGCTAACATTGAACCGAGGAAAGTAGGGACCAATATCATGAGCTGGATGAAAGTAAATTAACTGGATGAGATTCAATCAAGACAAGACCAAAGGGCTGCTAGCTGCTTGACAGAAAAGTCCTGAGAAAATGATGGAAGCTATATATCCATCTATCTATATCACCTGTCATTCTCGAACCTGTGGTCTGGGCACTAGATGAACACAAAATACAAAATCAGAGAGAATATATTCTCTCTTGTCTATCTAAGGTTACTGTAAGATCCATCTTATGGAAATCCATAAGCTATTCTGACCAAAGAATCTCAAGCATAACCCTTCCCTCACTTTAATTTGTTGCCTGGAATTTTGAAAAGATCTTGTGTCAAATACATTCTAATGAATGATACCTTTCTTTAAAAGGCAGTTAGCACATAAATGTTGGATAGGTTTACTTTAAAGTTTACACAAAACCCACTGAAGAAAATGTGGCCTTTTCAGTATATGAGGCATTTTTATATAATGGCTAGAGTGCCAGAGTCAGAAATACCTGAGTTCTAATCCTACCTCAGATATTTATTATATGACCCTTGATTAAGTCTGGAATTTCAGCCTTAGTTTCCTCACTAAAGTTACCTAGGATAAAAAGAGAGAACATTTTCAAAGTGCTTTGCAAACTTTAAAGGGCTTCCAAAATGTTAAATATTATTATGATTATTATTTATGGCTAATAGGTTTTTTCTTATATTCACTGGTCTTTTGATCAAACCCTAAATATTTCTGTTTCCTAAATGTGACTTGCCTATGCAAAGTGTCTTAATCTAATGAAATTTCAGGATAGATTTCTTCACCTACTACAAACTGATTATGAATAGCTTGATGAGAAAAGTGAAGTAGGTCATTCTAGTTTCTCATCTTTTGTTGTTTTAGGTAAATAAAAATGACTGGGTAGGAAGGGGATGACTCATGTTCTGGCTTGCTTAGATTTTATTTAATTAGAAAAATAGCCACATGACCCTGACTCTCTTGATTTCTTCTGATCTCTTCTTATGCTTTCTTTATAGGAATGAGATAAAGCAGCTAATACTCATTCCTAACCTCTAATCAAATGATTCAGAACAACAAATTATTTTCATCAAATTGATGTGATTTCAACTAGGTTTGAAAATTAGACCAGATAGACTTTCCCTCACTGGCTCACCAAAAGTTCCTTCTGTGAAAGTATAGTTCAAATATAGAAAATGAGCACAATAACCATGTAAATTTCCATTAGGAAAAAACTATGCAGATGAGTCAGCTTTTTTCAGGCACTGATTATCTAATCAGGTCTGTTATGCCATTGCTTGCTATTTAGAGGTGATATCCTGAATAATGAATACGTTATTTTTTATGGTTCCCTTTTGTCTGGGAGATCTTGAAGTATTTCAAAAATATTAGTAAAACTTCATAACATTTCTGTGAAAAAGATAAGCATTAGGACATTCATTTTATAAGTAGAGAAAATGAAGTGGTCACACATCAGAGCAATAGCAATTCAGGAAGGGATCTAAGTTTTCTTGAATTCCAATTCAAAGCTGAAATTCTGAAGAGCAGTCTCAAATAATTAATATTATGGGACACTGAATGTTTATGATCATGATTCTAAAATGCAGTGATTTGTGCAACTATTCTAGTCAAATGGACCCACATACTCGCTGTACCTCTTACATGACATTACTTCTCCTTTTCACATGTGATTCCCCATGTCTGGAATGCTCACCTCTGCCTTGTAGAACTCTATTCGAATTAGCTACGGCGGGGGGAGGGGGTGACTCCGGGGATGGGGGGTGAACGGGGTGAAGGGTAAAGTAAAAACATGACTTATGTAACCAGGGAAATTTATTCTAAAAATAAAAAATTATTTAAAAAAAAAAAAAAGAACTCTAGTTCCTCCAAAGCAAAGATCAAGACTTTTCCTGACTAAAACCTTCCCCACCTCTCTCAATTGGTGCTTTCATCCTCTTGAAATTACTTTGTATTTAGCTGTTCATATGTTGTGTCCTCTTCCCCCATACCAATGGAATATAAGCTCCTTAAGGACAAATAACGTTTCATTTTGGTCTTAGTATACCTAGGGCTTAGTATAGTATGCAATCTTTACATGAAAAATGTTGAATGTAAAAACCAAACATGCTAGAACAAGAAGACAAAAACACTTCTCCATGCTGCAGGAATTGGAAAAAAAAAAGGAGGTAATAGGTAATATCATAAGCTTCATGATTCTGAGTTCAGAGAAGGGTTCTTTTTTGAATTGTTTTGAGGCATTAAAGCCAAGTGGAAAGAGTATATTAAAAGATCTGAGTTTGAGACTTTAATACTTACCTTGGCCTCTGGGCCTTAATCTTCTCATCTATAAAATATCAAAATAAAGAATAAAGGAATTATTTCTTTAAAGGCCCTTCCAACTTTAAATTTAAGATCCTAAGACATGCTATCTTGACTTCTCTCATTTTAAAGCAAAGAGGTAAGAGGTCAATAGTTGTTATCCAAATAGAAGTGGCAAATTAAGGTTACTGTTTACAACTACCAGATTCTACAACCCAATAGTCAAATGGAAATTATCCTGGGGCTTAGCCATATACTAATGTGTCTATTATCTGTAGCCCCTACTAGCGGATGTGATATGTACCACTCTTCACAGTTTAGGACAGAAAATGAGAGGTTAGCTGGCTTTCCAAGGTACCTTTACAGTAGACACACACATACACTGTCTAGCCCCTCCAGATTCCTTATAATATCCATTTATGACATTTTTTACAAAACTGTAGTTGAAGATATCTACCATATTATTCAGAATCCTTTATATAAGTACCCTAAGATAAATTCTAGTTAGTGTCAGAAAAAAATGCCAATGTTGACCAATGTGTAGCGGTTTCTGTTATCAAAAAAATGAAAAATATAAAACATTCAGGATTTTCCATTTTGCTATAGCCATCAAAATGTATAGAATCAAATTTATTGCTAATTTCTATAATCTCTTTGACTTAAATAATTGAATTTTTTATTAGATACAGTATGGTTATGGAATAAATGCTAGATTTAGAGTAAGAAAATCCTGGTTTGAACACCAGCTTTGCCACTTACTACCTGGGAAATCGTGAGAAAGAACTTTTCTGGGCCTCTAATTTTTTATCTCTAAAATGAGAGGGTTGGTCTTGATAATCTCTAGTATTTCTTTCTATTCTAATCATGATGAGGATCTCACTTCTACTGCTTCCTTAATGATCTCTGTTCTGTTTTATCCCTGTATACCTATATGATTTTAGGCTATTTCCCCAATTTGGGCCTTTTTTCTCATCTGAAAGATAGGAGAGTTGGACTGGATGAGCTTTAAGATCCATTACAACTCAATCTAAATCCTCTGATCTTTCTTTTAAAAATTAATTTTTATTATTTTCTATTTTTTACATTACATAATAATCCCTAGTATCCTTTCCCAGAGGGCCATTTCATATAATCAATAGTCATTTTTAGAGACAAAATAGAGGGTAAAAAAGATCAGTGTAATCAGTACATTGAAAAAGTCCCAAAACACATGCAATGTATAATACCTGTGGACTTCCACAAAAGGATGTGTTGGAGGTATGCTATCATATTTCATTTGTCATGCTTGATCTTTATCTTTTTGTTACAATAACTTTTTATATTTTTGTATATGGTTGTTTTTTCCATTTACATCGTAGTTATTGGGTATATTTTCTTGACTCTGCTAACTTCAATCTGCATTAGTTCCAGTGGGCCCTTCTATTTTTCTCTGTATTTATCACATCCATTACTTCTTATGCAGTAATATTCCATCAAATTCATGTGCCAAAAATTATTTGGCCATTCCCTGAATTGATGGGCATCTACTCCCCTCCGCAATTCTTTGCTTTTATTAAAAGTGCTGCAATAAATATTTTGGTGTATATGGGGACTTTCTTCTCCTTGATGGCTACCTTGGGGTACAAGCTGAGGAAGAGAATCAAAGGCTATATATATTTTATCACTTTATTTGCATAATTCAAAACTACTTTCCAAAATGGTTATACCAACCCACACCTCCAACAATAATATATTAGTGTGCCTATTGTTCCACATCTCATCTGACATTGACTCTTGCCATTTTTTGTCATCTTTGCCAATTTGCAGAGTATGAGGTAAAGTGTCAGAGGTGTTTTGATTTTCATTTCTCTTATTACTGATTTGGAGCTTTCCTTCAAGTGGTTGTGAATACTTTACAGTTCTTTTGAGATTTTTTTTCATCTCCTTTGATCACATATATTGGAGATCCTATGATCTTATATTCTGTTTAATCTGTAAGCCACCTGAATTCCTTGTAGGCATATATAAATAACTTAAATAAACAAAAACCAATATCCTCTACTCTGAGAAAACTGCCATACCCCATTGTACCTTATGTCATATTTTTTACATCTCATATATTCCCAGTCTTCCCAATTTTTATGATGGCATCTAAACTGCCATCAAGGCTTATTTTGTCTTCCTCTACTGAAAGCAATAATTCAGACCCAAACTATATAGAAGTACACTGAGCCAAATAAAGAGTAGTTAATGAAATCAAAGGAAAGTGAGAGACATAGCTTCACACTCTAGAATAAAGTCTATATAGTAAATAATTCAAGTTAACTAGCACTTATTAAATACTACTATGTATTAGACATTGTGTGCTAAGTGCTATAAACACAAAAAAGAGCAGAAAGACAACCCCTGCCCTCAGAGAGCTTATCTTTTAATGGGGAAAGATATCTTGATAGAAGTTGAAAAGGAGTAGTGGAGAGATAAAGGTACTTGGCTTATGATAAAGAAAGCTTGAGGAGTTCAGCCTAAATAGGAATGAAAATGTGATTGGCTTAAGATTCTTACTTAAAATGGAGGTTCTTAATGAAATTAGCTGCTCAGAGGGAGAGGTCACCAGATGGAGGGTACTTTTTTTTTTTTTTTTAACTCTTACCTTTCATTTTAGAATCAATACAATGTATTGATTCTAAGACAGAGGAATGGTAAGGTCAAGTGACTTGCCCAGGGTCATATAGCTGGAAGTGTCTGAGGTCATATTTGAACCCAGGACCTCCCATCTCTAGGTTTGGCTCACAATCCATGACCTACCTAGCTGCTCCTTGGATAGTACTTTTGATGTATGAAGTCCAAAAGTGGGATGAGTTCCAGAGTGAAAAAGTTTTTTATGGGATGATACAGAAAGTCCAGAGAGTTTTCTAAACTTCTGTTTACTTGGTTATAGTAGTTTGCACTATGGTCTCTAAACATCATTTGACTTTTTACTATAACTTGTAGTCCCCCTAGTGACTACCCTGACTTATAAATATAGAATAGAGCAAAAAATGAAATTTGGATTTTTTTATCTTTACAGTATTTGGGAAGGAAGGCTGAATTCCTATTGTTTGATCAAATGAAATCTGAAAAGTTCCCTCACTTCATTTAAGGTGATAAAATGTGAGAAAGCAATAATTGTTAGTTGTAGAAAGAAAATTTGCTATAGCATATACTAGATAAAATAAACTAGAACAATATAATGTAAAGTCTGAAATTGTCTTCTAACCTCACCACGAATATCTCAGATACAACCAATCATCATATACTGAAAGATTTAATAAATAACCTTTTATTTATTTAAAAATACACAGAGAAATGAATTCAATGTTATCAGTGTATCCTCTGTACTTCCTTGTTTATGTGTATAAGTGTGTATGTAATATACATATTTCCTGAAACATCTAGATCCCATCAGAAATTAATAACAAACATTAGGTCATCTTGCCTAATACTTCTTCCTTCCTGTTAATTTGTTGATATTTTAGCAAGATCACACCTAAACTCAGGAGTATTAAATAATTATACTGATAAAATTACTTTCTTGAGTCATGCCACTTGGGTGATGAATACTGATTCCTCACCTATAGGGAGGGAAATAGTGTTGAAAATCTAATATTTTAAATTTCATCCTTGAGACCAATATCCAAAGTACGTAAGAGTCTCTGTTTATGTCAAAAGACATAGAGGGAGTATAATATTGTGCCATTTTCAGTATCATCTTCATGATGATTTTGCAGAAACCTGGGGCTTGCATTTTAGGAATATAAGGCCACTGGTAACAGTGGATAGTGTGCACTGGACCTAAAGTCCAGAAGTTCTGAATTTAAATTTGGCCTCAGATACTTACTAGCTGTGTAACCCCAGGCAAGTCACTTAACCTCTTTTGTTTCACTTTTCTCATCTGTAAAATAAAGATAACAATATAGCACTTTATCTCACAGAGTTGTGAGGATCAAATTGAGATAATATTTGTCTAAAAAAAATGGAATGCCTGACTGATAATAAGCACTATATAAATACTTATTCCCTCCTCCTTTCCTAAAACATTTTTAGGTCATTTGATTTCCAGAATCTAAAGCAATTGAGGTAAAAAGAGCAAAAGATATTTATTGGGAAGCAAATGGGTTATAGGCAAAGTATGAAATGAAGTTCTGGTGTCTTTTTTCTTAGTTACTTACAGTAAGTAAACAACTATCACAGCTTTAAATGATCTCTAAAATAGTAAAAGTGGAAGAACATCTTCTTAAAGAGACATAACAATTAATTGGGCAAGCAGGCTAGCTTCATCAACCAATATGTTTTCAGTGGATCCTTCATGTATACAAGTTCACCAAGTCATACATTTCAAAATGCCTCACTAGAGAAAATAAGCAAACACAAAGAAGATATAGACAACAGGAGATATCATGATTAAATTCCAATAGGATAATTCCATTCTAACTTCACACTAATTTAAATTAGCTCAGATGGTTTTAAACTTCAATGTTGTGTGGTTTCAATGGAGCTTTATTATATCTACAGCAGTACCCCATCAGAAAGTGCATCTGGTAGGCTGCAAATGAGATAACAGTATCTACTATAATTCACACCCAATGGCAGGATTATGGTCTCCCACAGTTGATTTCACAGTTTGATACCATAATCACCCTACTACTATCAAAATTCTACTCTTAAAAGCTATCCTTGATTGGATCAAGCATGTGGAAAGATGATAACATTCAATTCAATAAATATCTATTAAGTAACTACTATGGACATTGACCTGGATGCTCCAGGCTACTCTTTCTTCCATTCAGTTCTGGGATGGATTGCTTTTCTAAAATTACAAGGTTCTTTGCATAATCTCAAACTTCTCCCTGAAACAAAGGCCCATCTTCCTAATTCCATTTTTTTTCCCCGATGATGTGGTATGGTTTGTAAGGTTTAGTTTCTGAAGATCTGAAGATGAAGGTCACTATAAGAAGAATGGAGAGGCGCATAGTGGATGTGAGTAGCCTGGGTCATATTGTAAATGAAGAAATGGTGTAAAGATGTCATTAGGAAAATGTTTGATTTAAAAAGGAGATGATCAAATCATATACAGTAGAGTGAACAAAGTTCAACATCCTATATTCCTCACTGCCATCCTCAAGATATTAGAATAATTCAGGTAAGGTCCCTAGCATTTTGGAGAAAACCCCCTCTGTCAGATTTGTGATCAAGCATTTAGATGAGAGTAGCAGTATGGGTAGCCCTGGCAGAAGTGTAAGCTATATCATTTTGTCATCTATGTTGCATTGAGATCACA
Organism: Gracilinanus agilis; assembly: GCF_016433145.1. NCBI lineage: Eukaryota > Metazoa > Chordata > Mammalia > Didelphimorphia > Didelphidae > Gracilinanus > Gracilinanus agilis. The sequence continues at coordinate 142,790,801 of NC_058131.1, forward strand.
GATCCATTTACGAACTAGGGTTATGACACATATTTGGTATTGCTTGGTGTGGGAATTCCAGAAACAAAGGAGACCACAATCCAGAATCCAGATAACTGTTTAGTATTTAGTAGCATTAGAGAGTCTCTTGAAGCTCAGAGAAATTAAATGACTTTTTTGTGGTCATGGAGAGCCCTGGATTCTTCAATTCTAGCTTTTGGTTCAATTCTTGCTTTTGTCTCTTACTACCTGGTTGCATTTTGGAAAATGACTTTACTTCTCTGGGTCTCAGTTTCAGAATCTCAAAAAAAAAAAGATGTTGAACTAAATAGTTTCTAAGAAGCCTCTTTCCTTCACTAAATTTATGATCTTCCATGCCAGAGACAGAATTTTAATCCATACTCTGAACTCTTAATGGCTGCTAAGGCACTAAGGATTGTTGTTCATCTTTCATCATGGGCGACATGTTGACTTGCCTGTATTGGATTTAAGTGAGGTAGAGTTGCACAAAGTCATCAGCCTCGTTCTCTCTTCTGGAGTCATCTAAGTCCAGTGATAATACGAAAGTCAAGATCACTGGTGATGGCTCAGGATTGCAGTGGATGACCTTGGCTTCTTCAATGTCTAACCAAGCTCTAAGGACCTGACTCAGCTGCCTTCATGACAATTGGAACAAATTGTTCTCATCCATCCATTCCACCAGGGGAAGTATTTAACCCCTCAACTCAAATGTGGATTTGAGACCCATCAGTACCCTCAATCTGATTTAGCCATCTGCCAAGCCAGTTTTACTAGGGGATGGCCACTTTGCATGCTACAGCTTCTTGGGGACACAGATGAGAGTTGGGTGGCAGGTAGACACCAAAAGTGGATGAGCAGCCCTGAAAAGAGCAAGTCCTCATGCCAGAGGTGCTAGTCCTCCTTGAACACCATGTATCCTATACACTGGTAGCATAAAGAATAAAAATTACACAGTTCTTGTCTACTAGAAACTTAAATGTTACTTACATCTATTCTTCAAACTGGGCAGTAAGTGGCATTCAAAAGAACTATCCTTGGCTGTATTAGATCTCAGCAATTAACTCAGGCCCCAGCTATGGTGGACAGTAGGTAGCTGTTCAGCTATATTACTGAAGCCAATGGAACAGTGTGGGTGGTGACTGCCAGTATTTTCATGCTACATGTTTTCCCTTTGAGACATCTATCCTATGCCTTTAAGGTTACTCTGGATGTTCATTTTAATCAGATTTCACCTGTGGGATATGTTTTTTTATTGATTAAAGGGAGGGAGAGGGGCTAATAGACTTAGAATTTGTACCCTGAGGATCAAAATGAGTCTTTGGTCTCCAGCCTTAATACTTTTTTTCAACTCCAAATATAGTACTGTATACCTCTAGTTTTGCTCTTTCTAAGGGATGTTAAAAATCACACTAGCTCTTTTTCTTTCATCTTTAGTCTCTTCCTTATGAAGTAGCTTCTTTCTCCAGTTCTAAAATGATATATGTAATAGCCAACATTTATATAGCACCTACTATGTGTCAGATACTATAATAAGCACTCATTTGATCCTCACAACTACCCTGTGAGGCAGGTGCTATTAGTAACCCCATTTTACAGATGGGGAAACTAAGCAGATAAAGATTAAGTGACTTACCTAGGGTCTCACATTTGATAAAAAAGTTGGATTTGAACTCAGATATTCCAAACTCTAGGCCCTGGACTCTATTCACTGCCCCTATTTTTGAAAGTTATTTAATTCAGTTTTTCTTACTCCCTCCCTCTTTTTTTTTTGAAGAGAGGAAAACTGAATAATGAAGAATAAAGAGTGTATTTGGTAGGAAAGGGGCACAACTGGTGTTCCTTTAGAAGCTTGCCAGGTAGAAAAGCTTTGAGTGTCAAATCTATATAAATAGAGAAAAGAATAGGTAGAAATGAGGGATTATATTAGAGACTAAGACAGGCTTTTACTTTCATTTGTGTAACAGAGAACCACAACAAGGAGTTTGAATCACATTTTTATAAATAAAATAATATTTTAAATTATCTAGAGAAACTCTGGACTGGTAAGATGTTCAAATTGAATCCTTTTGTAAGCCAGAGAATTCTTTTGAGATGGGCATCATTACCTTCTAATTTACCTTATTATTTTTTTTTAAACCCTTGTACTTCGGTGTATTGTCTCATAGGTGGAAGATTGATAAGGGTGGGCAATGGGGGTCAAGTGACTTGCCCAGGGTCACACAGCTGGGAAGTGGCTGAGGCCAGGTTTGAACCTAGGACCTCCTGTCTCTAGGCCTGACTCTCACTCCACTGAGCTACCCAGCTGCCCCTCATACCTTATTATTTATTATATAGATATGCAGTTTTATAGAGAATATTTTCTCAAAGAAGCACACTTTAACCATATTTAAAAAAATAATCCTTACCTTCCACCTTAGAATCAATACTAAATATTGGTTCCAAAGCACAAGAGTCGTAAGGTCTACAATGGGGGTTAAGTGACTTGCACAGGGTCACACAGCTAGGAAGTGCCTAAGGTCACATTTGAACCCAGGACTTCCTGTCTCTAGGCCTGGCTCTCAATCCACTGAGCTACCCAGATGGTCCCTCACTTTAACAATCTAATGAGAACCAGTTAAAGAGATAATACAAAATAACTGTTGCAAAAATTATTCTCTTTAGCTTTGGAAAACCATGTTTATACTTGATTTGAATACAGGTATCTCTAATAATCTGAGAATTCACTTCAAACAAAATAAAGAAGCTCTATTGGGTGTACTGACTCTTAGAAGCTAGGAAATAGTCTAGTTTTCCCATCCTATCATCCTCTCTGTCCCAATCCTTCTCTTTCCTAGACTCCTACTTCCTTCCTCTCATATTAAAATGATGTTCCCTTACCCAAATTTCACTATAGCCCTATATATAGATCTTGCTTTTGCCCCTGTCACATTCCCCCTTGTACTGTACTTCTTGTAGGCAAGTCTTATTCTCTTTAAAAGAATGTCAGAACTCAAGAGAAAGGACTGTCATTTTTCATCCTTGTATTCCCCATTATTATTATGTATAAATCTATGTATTGTGTATTAATTACATATTAATCTAACTCTTAAGGCCCCCAAAGCAACTGTGAGTTTGTCTCCAAGTCAGGAAAGGTTCAAATAGCTTACCTGTAAGTACAGGTGAACAGGCTCATTCAAATAACCCCCTTTAAGATTACTGTAAATATCTTCTTGTATAAACATTCCTCCCTAAGCAGATGCAGCCAAAAAGTCAAATACCCATTTAAAGGACATTTCCTCCTCCCCCCTTCCCCAAGGAAAATTAATACAGGTAGAAATATAACTACAGTTTTCACTTAGTAGGCAGTAGTACTGGTTTAGGGGAGAGGGGGAAGGAGGCAATATCTCCTATAAGAGAAGAGGATACATAGCCATAGAGGATACATATAGGAATCATATATGTGCAAAAGGGATTTGACAATTGACTCTCACCAGGGATTTGTAGTTCAGGAGGACAACCATTCCTCCTGTAGCACTGAGACAATCTGGGTCTCTCTCAGTCTCTGAGTTGAAGTCAGACTTGACTTATTCCTAGGAGTACTTAAAGGGAAACACAATTGATCAACAAACGTCATTACCTCGTCTATAAGGCACAACATGAGAAGGAGTGAGGACTTCAAGAACTGAGCAGTAGCAATGCCCCTTCTGCCCAGTATTTAATGTTTAAAAGTAAGAGCAGAGAAAAACTGGAAGCACAGGGGCATCAGATGAAAAGAGAAAATAAAAGGAGCATCTAGAAGGAGAAAGTGAAAAGAAGGTTGAGCTTCAACAGAAAAGGGAAAGTTCAAGGATAGACACTTGAACCCAAAGGATATCTTAGAGCTGTGGAGTCCAGCTGGAGTTATGGGTTGTATCTTCTTCTTCAAGGACTTTAAGAAACTTTGAGAAGTTTCTAGAAAAGACTTACTCTTTCCCCACCAAGTAACAGAAACTCTAACATTCTCTGATCACGTCTTTTTATTTGAACATTCCCTGAATCCTGATTTTTTTTTTTTTTGGTCTCAAATGAAAAAAGGCCAGGGATTAGTTAGAAATAAAGGCAGAGACAGACTCTGAATGAATTTTCCTAACTAGGGACTTCAAACTACTATAACTGAATGCAAAAGTCATTAATAATTCCCTTTTCTTTGTGACAGAAATCCTATAAGGTAGAGAAAGGAACCAGTAGACATGAAGGTCATCATATTGCCCCAGGCTAAAAAGTTAGGTAATTGTAGTGACAGGACACCAGAGAAATGGGATGAGAGAAAAATGATCAGAGAATGGAAAGGAACCCTAGCAGTCATCTAATTCAACTTGCCTCATTTTGCAGTGTAATAAACTGAAGCCCACAGAGATTAAGTGACATGCTCAAGGTCACATGGATTAAATGGTAGATGTATAAATGTATACATTTGTATATATTATAATATTTATTTGGGATGGATTTTTGTTAAGTGTTGATTTTCTTGTCACCATTAGAGTTTAAGATAATCAAGCCAAACAGATACCGAAAACATCATCCTACCCAACTTAAATGGATAATAAGGTGATTGTGAGCTACAGAGATAATTAGACAGTAAGTTTGAGTAGGAAGGAGATATGTCTTAAGTGTTTTGGTTTCATCTAGAATTTCAAAGAAAGTATTTGAATTATATGTAGTTATTTCAGAGTACTGCTTACTTAGAAAAAAATTCTTCCATGTAGATTTAGTTATACATGCCCCAATAAAAAATATTATACTAACAAAATAGTTTAACTCATACACAGCTTAAAAATAAATGTAGGGGCAGCTGGGCAGCTCAGTGGATTGAGAGCCAGGCCTAGAGACGGGAGGTCCTAGGTTCAAATCCGGCCTCAGACACTTCCCAGCTGTGTGACCCTGGGCAAGTCACTTGACCCCCATTGCCTACCCTTACCACTCTTCCACCTATAAGTCAATACACAGAAGTTAAGGGTTTAAAATAAAAAATAAAAATAAATAAATAAATAAATGTAGTACCACTCCATGGGAAATAAAATACATTTTAGCTGGCCTCAGAGTCAAGAAGACTGGGGTTCAAATCTTACCTCTGATAAATACTGGCTATGTGACTCAGGGCAGGTCATTTAACTCAGTAGTGCTCTGAGTGACTCTTGTTTTATAGATTATATATTGCAGAGAAGAAAAGTTTCTTCACCCAATCATTCCATACCCCAATGGAATGAGATCTCCAGTCCTATCTCCCGTGATTGGGTGTGTTTTGTATGTTGTCTTTTTCTTTCATGTCCCCAATGCATGCTTCTTTGCAGTATTTCTAGAATTACAAAAGTAAGCATTGCCAGAGGTAAGTGGAGGAGTTCCGTAATTCAAGAGCACTGCAACTAAGCATTTTAAAAACTTAAAAAGCAGGGTCACCCTACTTGTTTGCCAAGTTTAGAGGGAAATGAGGCTTTGAACAAAGGTTAGATTACAGAAATTATTTTTAAATGAAGGCCAAAGGGGAAAAATGATTACAGCCTAGTCATCTCTGCATTTTATTCCAGGACAGTCAATTAAAGATATCGAAATGGTTGCAAAATCCCAGTAAACAAGGAGGTTTTCAATGACAGCTTTACCTCTGAGGCACCACTGTTGGCAACAGATGTGTTACTTTCACTCACATGTTAACTGTGCTGCTACGAAGTAAATGGCTCAGAGCCATATTTCAGGTATTTTCAAGGATTTCTGAACTACAGCACGTGTTCCATTTGTTCTAGTTACAGGATTCAAACTATTTACTCTGCTGATCTCAGAATATGGTTCGAGCTTTGCTAGTTAGCCTTTTGGGACATGGACTGCATATTGAATAATTCAGCTTTGCATATACAAAAGTATATATTATACAAAATTCCTTTAAAAGCTTTCATAATTTCTATTTATGATATTCCACCATAAATAATTTTATCAGTGTTTTCCCTTTAAACTAAATAGTTAAATTTCAAAAAATTATTTGTTTGTTAGATTAAAGTTCCCAGGTATCTCCCTCCTTCACTCCCCACCCTGCACTAGAGAAGGCATCATTTGACTATATATGTATAATATATAAATATACGTGTGTGTATTATATATATATATACATATATACAGATAGAACTATGTTATGCATGTTTCCATTTATAAATTCTGTCTCTGGAGATGGACACTCACAGTTATTCTTCAAACAATATTTCTGTTGTATATAATGTTCTCTTGGTTTTTTTTTTTTAAACCCTTAACTTCTGTGTTTGACTTATAGGTGGAAGAGTGGTAAGGGTGGGCAATGGGGGTCAAGTGACTTGCCCAGGGTCACACAGCTGGGAAGTGTCTGAGGCCGGATTTGAACCTAGGACCTCCCGTCTCTAGGCCTGGCTCTCAATCCACTGAGCTACTCAGCTGCCCCTCCAATGTTCTCTTGGTTTTGCTTGATTCAATTGTCATTATTTCACTGAGGAAAAGATCAGAACTGAACAGAAAATTTGATCTTTAAGAATCAGAAAAAACCCAAGAAGTTAAATATGAAAGACAAATTATAAGGGATTCAATAAGGTCAAAACGTTTACTTCTTATAGGGGGAAATGTTATGTATAACCCTTTAGAATGATATTATTATGCTGGTTGTTCGAAAGAATATATATAGATATAAGGTTAGGGTTGATTTAATATAATGGAATGAGTAAAAAAAAATAAAATTGGGTAGGGAGAGGCCAAAAAAAGAGATTTGAACAAATGGTTAAATTTTGACTATTTAAAAATTTCCTTTCACTCATAAGTTATTTCCTAACATACAACCCTACCTTAATCTGATTGGCAGATTTTTCAACTGAACTTTGTTTAGAAAAGCCAGAGTAGGACCCAAATTGCAGGTACTAATTTTTGCCTGAACAAATAGGAGAAAAGGAAATGTAAAAAAGGGTTTCCTCAAAAAGAAATATGAGACAGGGCAACATGTGAGCATACTGATGCTCCTATGCTAAGGGACTTAAGGGAAAAGAGTTACATTCCAGCTTGGTTTGATGTGGCAGGGTAACATATTCTATTACTCAATGGCAGAGCAAATTGAACATTGTATTCTGTACAAATAAAGACATTTCAAAACCAAATGCAAAAATTACATAAATAGATTTATTGGCTACAAACAATATTTTGTGTCCAATTTATTTGTAAGGAGTGACTAAATAAATTCTTTTGTTGTGAGAAGTTTTTTTGTTTTTGTTATGCCTTATTGCTTCCATACCTACCTCCTTGAGAAATAGCAGGGTAGTAGGATAGCATGTTACACTTAGAATAAATAAAACCTGACACATCATATCACCTCTGACACATTATATCAATACAAAGTCCTTGAGAAAAGGAAAAGTAAACAGTTGGCATTCAATCAATGCTTATTGTTGTTATCATGATAGCAGTTTAATCCTAGAGAAGTCACTTGATCTCTCCTGGTCCTAAGCAATTGACTGAGATTGGGAGTTGCAGTTGGAAATCTTTCCTCCCTGGAGGGTTCTATCATTATCTAGCATTAATGAAATCACAAATCCAGATTCTCTGCCCCCCACCCCACCCCAAAATTGTAAGGTACTTTGTTAGATTCTGGAGACAAAAAAAGAACACAAAAATGGTCCTTTTCCTCAAAGAGTTTACATTCTACTGGTAGGGATATAAGATTTATATAAATAAATACATAAAAGATAATTTGAGGAGGAGGGTACTAACAACTCTGAGGAATTAAAGGTTTCCATTAGGAGATGGGCTCTGAGATAACTGCTTGGAGAAGGCTCCATGAAAATGTCTGCAGAAACCTCACACTGCCCAGAAAGATCCAGAATGAACTTTGGGTTGTAGTGAAATTGAACTGTGGGGGGTTGTAACACATTTATTTTGTATGTATACTCTTATGCCAAAGGGGACTGCCCCCAATTGGCTTTTTGTCAATGTGCCTAGCAATCATTGGTTTTGTTTTCTTTCCCTTTTATCCCCAAATTATTGTAATTTATAAGTTGGTTATGTTTACAAGATCTATTGGGGAGAGTAGTCTTCCAAAGGATCTGAGGCAGGATTGTGTAATTAGAACCTGTTACCCTAAAAACTATAATCCCCAGCAAAACTATGATTCCCAGACTCCCACTCACTTCTTGTTTTCTGCTGATGTAGACAGGATATAAATTGGGTAGAGGTCCATCTCTCTTTTTCCTTCCTGTTTATGGCTTTGGTGGAGCAGGAAATTTTTGAGCACGTAGAAAACTTAGTCTCGTGGTTCTATTTTGTAAGATAATAAACTTTATAAAATATAATACTTGAAGTATTAGACATTAATTTAAATCCTACATTTTATGGTTTCCTTGAGGGAAGCTAAGGATTCTAAGAAGTTAGAATGAGGGAATGCATTCTAGGCATGAAGAATAACTTTTGCAAAGGTGGAATGCATAAGTATAAGGAACAGAAAGTAATCCACTTTGCAAGATCATGGAATAGATGAAGAGAAACAGTGTCTAGGCTGGAACAGGACCACCAAAGACTTAAAATGGCAAGGTAAAAAATTTATATTTTATTCTAGAAGCAGAAGGAAACTCCCAAAGCTTAATGATCCAGGGAATCACTGGTTTAGACCTATATTTTCAGAAGATTCTTTAGGTAGCTTTATGGGAAGATGGTAGGAAGAAGAGAGAAACCAGAAGCAGAGAGCGATTAGTAGCCACTGAAGGATTTTGAACTAAGTGGCATGATCAGACCCTTGTATTAAGAAGATGATTCTTGTAGACATGTGATATAATATTTGGGAGGAAGGACAGATAAGTGCAAATAGACCTTTTAAGAAGATATTATGGGGCAACTAGGCAGTTCAGTGGATAGAGTGCCTGGAGTCAGCCTGGAATTGGGAGGTCCTGGGTTCAATTCTGGCTTCAGACACTTCCTACCTGTGTGACCTTGGGCAAGATACTTAACCCTGTTTGCCTAAGACTTGCTTTTTTGTGTTAGGGTTGTTACTAGCACAGAAAATAAAGGTTTACAAAAAATAAAAAAGAGAAGATATTGTAATATCCATGGTAATAAGGGCCTATCCTTGGGATGACAGCATCAAGAAGAGAGAGAAAGAAGAGGATGAGGGAGACATTACAAAGGTAAAATAAAGAGGATTTGGAAATCAATTTTATTTTCATGGTGGGCAAGAGAGAATAATCAAATATCATCCAATGAAAATGGGAAGCAAGATAAATAGTGACATCAAAAGGAGGAGCAAATTCCCAGGAAAAGATAATAGTTCAGTTTTAGATATGCAGAGTTTGAGAGGCTAGCAAGATATAATAATAATGACTCATATTTATGAAGCACTTTCTCTGGGCTTTACTTCCCCAATTCCCACTTGAACTGGTGACTTCGATTCTGAGAGGATGGTTTCTACTCCTCCTTCTCATGATTCTAGAGTTAGCCTTGAAGGGTTGGATTGCTAGCACTGTTATTAATGAGTCCCCATCATTTTGCACCCACAAACATACAATCAATAGACACTAGCTTTTTTTTTTTTTAAACCCTTGTACTTTCCGTGTATTGTCTCATAGGTGGAGGAGTAGTAAGGGTGGGCAATGGGGGTCAAGTGACCTGCCCAGGGTCACACAGCTGGGAAGTGGCTGAGGCCCGGTTTGAACCTAGGACCTCCTGTCTCTAGGCCTGACTCTCACTCCACTGAGCTACCCAGCTGCCCGACGACACTAGCTTTTTGGAAAAAGGATCTACTGAAAAAGGTTCAGTGTGAACAATTAGTACAAAACATTTCTCCCAAACCAGGATGCACAAATTTTGTACACAGAAGGTCAATAAAGACAATAATAATGAAAAGATATATAGATAATAACTGCGGAGAAGGGCTTTTCTCTCTTTGTTAGAGTCTTTTCTTTTTAAAAACCTTTACCTTTTGTCTTAAAATTGATACTAAGCTGGGCAATGGGGGTGAAATGACTTGCTCAAGGTCAAAACTTTATAGAGTCTTGACGATGTTCTTCTTAACCATAGTTCTTAGTTGGACAGGTATCCCAGCTGGACCCTAAGGGTCAAAGTTTCTTTTAAGTTCATAGCTGGCACTTTTCTCTGCCATGAAGGATCACTTTCATTCCCTAAAGCTATTGCTATCCATGGGTTAACTGTCTTTTTACATCTGTTTTTAGGTAACTATTCTGTCATCAGCCACTATTGCTGAACCTGGTAAACACTGCAAGGTTGTCCTGAGGAACATTTTCTTCATAATTCTGTGCCTTAACACTATTTAACAGTTGAAACAATAGGCCCTGAGCAATTTAATGCTGTGCCCTTGAGGCCATATCTCCTAAGGATCTAAGGTGGGCTTCAAACAAAGGTCTTTTGATTCCAAGTTCAGCCTACTTCCCAGTATACTCTGTTGTTTCTTTTTTTTCATGCAGTGACATTAATGAAAACTAGCATGACAGGTTAAATTGAGTCAGTTTGGTTCACACAATTTCCCCAATTAATATACCAGTCTGCAAGGAATAAATGAATGATAAGAAGAGTCAGGCAAAAGCTTTTTTTTTTTCCCCTAAGAGATTTGGTCATGGAAGAGAGGAGAAAGATAAATGGTAGCTCAATAAGAAAAAAATAATTAATGGAAAGATTTGGAGTGGATTTTTTTTGGACTGGGGAAATGAACATATTTGTAAGCAGATGGAAAAGAGCATAGTATAAAGGAAAATATTGAACATAAATGGGAGAGGGAGTAATGATTTCTGGAACAAGGGACCATATTTAGGACCAAGAACTTGGATAAAGGGATTAGCTTTGGCAAGAAATGGGGACACTTCTTTCTCTGAGACAGAAGGGGCAGAAGAAAGAATGGCTGATAGTATTGAGAAGTTATGAGAAATAGAGGAGGGAAATTGAGGACATCCTTATCAGATGGCTTCAATCCATAGAAAAGGATGACCATGTAGTGCCACTAGTTGAGGAAAGTGGATCAAGGTTCTTACCAGGAAGTTGGTAGGAAACAAAATGAGTGGCTAATGAATGAGATAGATAAAAACAATGAAAATAAGCAGGTAGGCATGATAGAGCTATAAATCAGGAAGCAAAAATTCACATAGAAGGGAAGTAGGCAAGTATGACTAGTAACTTGCAGTAGGAAAACAGAAGCTAGGAACCAGTTAGGGAAGGTCGTTGGTCACACAGGTTGGAATTTCATTACTATGATGCCTGAGAAACCTCCTAAAACACTGTTTTATTAATGATCTGAGACACAACCTCAGTGCCACCATCCTGTAAAAATAAGATTGAAGTTGCATCAGAAAATTACTAAAGGAGGATCCCTTTTGTTTTTTCATCTACATATAGGATTAATCCCAGTATTTTGGAATAGCACAGGGGTCATACCTATCTGCCAGGAATAAAAAAATGTAGGGAGTCAGGGAAACAGTATATTATGTGGAATCTGGGGTTGAGAAGACAACTTCAAATCCAGCCTAAGGCACTATCTGTGTGACCTTGTCTAACTTCTGTTGGCCTCAGTTTTCTCAAGTGTGATGGAAATAATAAGGGCACCTGTCTTTTTGCAGGGTTGTTGTGAGGATCTAATGCAGTAATATTTGTAAAGCACTTAGCACAATACCTGGCACATTGTAGGAACTACACGAATACCAGCTATTTATTACTATTATTATCATTGTTGTTGTTGTTAATGTTATATGCCTTAGTTTCATCTCCTTGATGCTAGGTACTATGATTTATATCTCATATAATGCCTATCATATGGCTAAACAAAGACAAGACACCCAAATACTTTTAAACTTTTTAAGTGCTAGATTTGGAATCAAGAATACTCAGGTTCACTAGCCATGTAGCTTCATGTTTTTCATTATTGAAATGGAGAAAATAATGCTTCATAGGATTGCTAAAGAGTTCAAAGGAAATAATGTCCATAAAGCATGGTGCAAATCCTAAATCCTTCTATGAAAGTCAGGTATTTTTTCAGTTCTAAGTTTTTGTTTTTGTTTTTAATTCATAAAGCAATTACCTTTAATTCCTGGATCAGGTAGAACAGTCATTATTCATTTACATTTATGTACAATCTTAACTAAGGCAGCATGGGATAGTAGAGAGAGGGGCCAACCTTGGAGTCAGGAAGATTTAGATTCAAGTCCTACCTCTAATACATACTATGTAATCATAGACTAATAACATAGTCTAAGAGGCAGTTGGTGGTACAGTGGAGAGAGCACCGAATGTGGAATACAGAAGACCTAAGTTTAAATCCGGCCTCGGATTAGTTGTGTGTTCCTAGACAAGTCACTTAAATATAGTTTGCCTCACTTTCCTCATCTGTAAAATGAAGATGATAATAGCACCTACCTCCCCTTTGGTGGTTGTGAGGATCAAATGAGATAATAATTATAAAACACTTAGCACAGTGCTTAGCACATAGGAAATGCTAAAAAATGTTAGCAATTATCATCATCACCATCATCATCATCATCATCATCATCAATGGCTCATTGCTGTAGGCAATTCTTTAAGACAGTAAGTTGCAAATGTTACATAGCTGTATTCATATAATTTCTACATTGAGGGTTACCTACCCTGATGAAATAACTGATCCAGACCCTCTTATCTCCCAAATGAATATGTACAGAAAGATTTAGAAATTACTCAGAATATAGAGGGAATGATCAGATCTGAGATTCCTTCTAATTCTGATTTTCTTTGGGTTTCTATTTTCTTTTTTGTACCACTGATTTTATCACTTTAGGGAAATCTCTATGTGGAAATCCCCTCTAGCAATACAAATATACAATGTGTCTACAACTTATTTTCTTAGACAGTCATGTGGATAATTTCTACACATCCCCAATAACAGACAACATGGTTGTTGTCTCTCCTACTCAAAGAGGATTGAAATGACATCACTACATTAGGGGTCAATGTATAATATGTCCAATTGTGGCTATGAGACCAATATGAGCTCAGAAGGTTCTACCATAGGTCCAGCACCAATAGTGTGTATTAACATTTGGTACAAATATGTCTCTAAATTTTTCACATCTTACATTTCTTTTGAGCTATTACAATTCTAATTTGCTCACAGAACTCAATGCCTTCTTTGATGAAAGCATGCCTTGTTAAAAAAAACTCCTAAAAAGTGTCAGTGTCTCCCATGTCTTCCAACTGATGCCAAAGTTCTTATGTCCTTCAGAGAAACCTTTCAAATATCTTCATACTGCTTCTTCTGACCTCCATATGAACACCTGGTTTGTATGAGTTCTCTTTAAAAGTCTTTTAGGTAAATATACATTTAGGATTCATACAATATACATCTGTGTAGAACATACTAAGATAAATGAATTTATCCTCAGCATGCAAAATTTCTCCATTTGCTATAACTGCTAGTTCCATATAGTGTAGTGCTGGCTGGTGGAGAAACTCTGTTTTTTTGGTATTGATTGTCTGGCCAAAATTAGCACAAGTGGCAGAGAACTGATCTATACTCTGTTGCTTTTCAGTCTCAGAGACTGCATTGAGTGCACAATCATCTATGAACAGAAAGTTGTACACTAACTCTCCCTTCATTTTTGTCTTGGCTTGAAGCCTTTTCAAGTTAAATAATATGCCATGAGTGCAATCACTGATGTTGATGCCATTTTCATCCTCGCTGAAGGCATCTAACAATATCACTGAAAAAAATCATGTTAAAAAGAATGGGAGGATGTATATCTGCTTCATTCCATTGATGACTGGTTAAGCACAAAAGCATTGTTTATCATCCAGAATCTGTTCAAGCATGCCATTATGGAGCTGTCTTACAAAACCGTTGAACTTCATTGGGCAATCAAATTTTTCTGTGACCTTCCACAAACCCTCATGAGTGATAGCATCAAAAGCACTGGTCAGACTGACAAATGTTTACAGACCTTTGGTCTGTTCCTAGCATTTTTCCCTGGAGTTGTTGGGCAGAAAATACTATATCAACTATTCCTCAGCCCTTTCTGAAGCCACACTGGCTCTCAGGTAGATGACCATCTCCCAGGTAAAAGATCAATCTATTAAGAAGGATTCTGATAATAATCTTGCTGGCAATGACGAAGAAAAAGACCTCTCCTCCCGCTGTGATTATTACAGGATAAATCTATTTTGTTTTCCTTTATACTTGATCTCCTGAGGGAATAACCTCTTCTTGCCATATTACCCAGAAGATTTCAGTCAGCCTTTGTATGAACAGTGGACCCCTTAGTTTATAAATCTCTACTGGAATGGAATCAGCACCAAGTGTTTTGTCACATGAGAGGAGCCTAATGGCATTCAAAACCTCTTCTTTAAACAGGAGTCCAGCTAGAAAAAGATTGACTTCAACCTGAGGTATACGATCAACACCTTCAGTACTGGTTGATAGCAGTCCATTGAGAACATTATGGAAATGTTCACTCCATCCCTCCAGTCCATGTCCTTATCACTGATCAGCCCAGAGTAGCTGAGATAGGTCTTTGGCCCATAAATAATCTTCAGGGCATCATAGAGCACTTTGTGTTGTTTCATCTGCCTTCTCATTGAGCTGAGAATTCTGCATCTTTCTAAAGTTCATTACCTTTGTTTTTGATGGAGTTAAATACTGTCTTCAACTTAGAGACTAACAAACTATCCTGCTGGCAAACCCTGTGGAATTATCATTTTTCATTTAGTAGTGGATGCATTTCAACATGATTTTCTTTCTTTTGTTATTTTTTATTATATATTTTTATTATATACTTAGTAACCACTACCACCAACAAAAAATATTTAACAAATATATAAAAACAATTATGTGGAAAACCACAAACTACATTGTTTACAATTAAAAAACATATGTAAATCATATATGTATGCTAATACAAACATCCTCTGCTTTTGAGTTCCCTTTGGATTAATTTTACTTAGATACTTTTTTCTCTTAATATTGTGGTTAGCTTTTTTATTAATTTTTTTTATTTTTAGAAAAATTTTCCATGGTTACATGATTTATGTTTTTACTTTCCTCCTCACCCCCTCAAGCTCCACCCCCCCATAGCTAACTCACATTTCCACTGGTTTTAACATGTGTCATCAATCAAGACTTATTTACATATTATTGATAATTGCATTGGTGTGGTCCTTTCGAATCTACAACCCCAATCATGTCCTCATCAACCCATGTGTTCAAGCAGTTGTTTTTCTTCTGTGTTTCCTCTCCTGTAGTTCTTCCTCTGAATGTGGGTAGCGTTCTTTTCCATAAATCCCTCAGAATTGTCCTGGGTCATTGCATTGCTGCTAGTACAGAAGTCCATTACATTCGATTTTACCACAGGGTATCAGTCTCTGTGTACAATATTCTTCTGGCTCTGCTCCTTTCACTTTGCATCAATTCCTGGAGGTCTTTCCAGTTCACATGGAATTCCTCCAGTTTATTATTCCTTTGAGCACAATAGTATTCTATCACCAACAGATACCACAATTTGTTCGGCCATTCCCCAATTGAAGGGCATGCCCTTGCTTTCCAGTTTTTTTGCCACCACAAAGAGTGCAGCTATAAATATTTTTGTATAAGTCTGTTTATCTATGATCTCTCTGGGGTACAATCCCAGCAATGGTATGGCTGGGTCAAAGGGCAGGCATTCTTTTATCACTCTTTGGGCATAATTCCAAATTGCCATCCAGAATGGTTGGATCAGTTCATAACTCCACCAGCAGTGCATTAACGTCCCAATTTTGCCACATCCCCTCCAACATTCATTACTCTCCCCTGCTAACATTTTAGCCAATCTGCTAGGTATGAGGTGATACCTCAGAGTTGTTTTGATTTACATTTCTCTAATTATGAGAGATTTAGAACACTTTCTCATGTGCTTATTGATATTTTTTATTTCTTTATCTGAAAATTGCCTATTCATGTCCTTTGCCCATTTATCAAGTGGGGAATGGCTTGATTTTTTTTTGTACAATTGATTTAGTTCCTTGTATATTTGAGTAATTAGACCTCTGTCCGAATTTTTTGTTATAAAGATTTTTTTCTCAGTTTGTTGTTTCCCTTCTGATTTTTGGTTGCATTGTTTTTGTTTGTACAAAACCTTTTTAATTTGATATAATCAAAATTATTTATTTTACATTTTGTAATTTTTTTCTAACTCTTGCTTGGTTTTAAAATCTTTCCTTTCCCAGAGATCTGACAAGTATACTATTCTGTGTTCACTTAATTTACTTACAGTTTCCTTCTTTATATTCAAGTCTTTCACCCATTCTGAATTTATCTTGGTGTAGGGTGTGAGATGTTGATCTAAACCTAATCTCTCCCACATTGTTTTCCAATTTTCCCAGCAGTTTTTGTCAAATAGTGGATTTTTGAAAAAGTAATCATGGTATGTATTATTCTTATTATCTTTTCTTCTGTTTTCATCTCCATGTATTTCCCATATTTTCTTTATATTTCCAATATATGTCATTTCTAATAGCATAATACAATCCATTACATTCAAATATCATAGTCTATTCAGCCATTTCTCCCATTGATTGCACTTGTGTTATTTCCAGTTATTTTGTCATAACAAAGCTTCCATGATATTTTCATATATATACAGCTTTTTACCCTCTTAATATTGCCCTTAGGGTCTAACTCTGGTAATGGGATCTCTAGATCAAGAGCATGAACAGCTTTATAGCTCTTAATGTATTATTGGTATTATGATGTATTATCTTAATATATCATTTTCATCTAACCAATCATGGTATTTGCAAATATTCTAGTCCAGATGAGAAAAGGTGATGGTGTACATCAGATTTCTGAAAGCTGCCCACTCTTTTTCTGTCCCACTGTTGCCAACCATTTATTTGCTCAGCTTTCCCTCCAAGTCAGCAACAGACTGTTCACCCAAGGAGAAGTGCTCTAATCTGTTAACATTAAGCCTTTGACTAGTTGTCTTGCCTTGGGGACACAGATTTTATTGAATGTGAATGTTTAGTTTGGAGAGGGTAAGTCAGCACTCTGTACAACACACTGCCTTTGTTACTTACACATCTTATTTCTTCTCTTTATAATGGCATAGTCAACTTTTTTTAAACCCTTATCTTCAGTCTTAGAATCATTACTGTGTATTGGCTCCAAGGCAGAAGAGCAGTAAGGGCTAGGCAATGGGGGTTAAGTGACTTGCCCAGGGTCACACAGCTGGGAAGTGTCTGAGGCCAGATTTGAACCTAGGACTTCCCGTCTCTAGGCCTGGCTCTCAATCCACTGAGCTACCCCGCTGCCCCCAACGGCATAGTCTATTAAATGCCAATGTTTGCTTTGAGTTGGCATCCATGACACTTATTGCATTAGGGATGTAGAAGATAGTGTTGGTGATGAGAAGCTTATGAGGCATAATATGGTATAGTCTTCAGTAGCAAATGAACTGATGCTATTGCTGTTTCTAACCCCATTCTTCTCAAGGATTCCCTGCCATGTCTGATACTCGGTGCCTACTTAAGTATTGAAGTCACCCAGAATTATAAACTTGCCCTCTTTTGGCACACTGTTGATAAAGGTCTCCAAGTCTTCATAAAATTTTGCTTTGACCTCATCAGGACTCGCTATGGTAAAAGCATATGCATTGTGCCATGGTGGCAGGGCACTTTCCTGCACGTGGAAATCATATCATTCACTCCTTTTGGGAAGCATATAAGCTTGTTGAATAGGTTAGATTTGACTATGAAACCTTTGTCCACTTTATGGCACTCTTCATTACAGGGACCTCTCCAGAAAACTGTGTATCCAGTTCTAACTTTGGTAAGCCCACCTGCATTTGTCAGCCTTTTTTCACTCGGGGCTACTGTTTGGACATGATACCTTCTGAGTTCTCTTACAGCAAGAGCAGTTTGTCTTTCAAGTCTACTGAATTTCATGATGTCTACATGAGTGTGCACATTCCATATACCAATGGTAAGTGGCATCATCTTTGCAAACATTTTAAAACTTTTTTGTCTTTTGAACATAGAATAGGATCCTCGCCTGCTGCAATAAGCAGGCTAGGATTAGGGTCGATGAAAGAGAAAATTTCTAGGCCATCTTTTCTTGCCCCTTCCTCATGCCAGGAGGTATTTTTTAAATTTCCACAAATATAGTTTATTTGTTTATTTAATGGCTCTTCTATTATCCTGATTCATCAATGTTTAAACTCCCTAGACTCCAATTCCTGCCAATATTTGGGTACTGCTGAAACCATCAGGGCAAAGCAGGCATCTTGGACATGGACTGCACTCCTGGAAATGAGCATAAATCAAACCCATTCATGGTTCTGGGTGAAGCTAAAGAACAGGCAGAATTTGTACATCGACTCTCCCTGGTCTGGTCATTCTGCATCTGCTATGATGAAGCCCATTGTGCCCCTTAATAGAATGCTTGTTAAGCTACTTAATAATAACAATAACAATAATAATAATAATAGTAACAACAACAATAACTTGTACTTACAACTTAAATGTTTATAAAGAGCTTTACATATATTGTTTCATTTGATCCCCACAATAACCTTGTGAGGTAGGCAGTGCCTTTAAAAAGACTGCTCAGGCACTTAAGGGGCTGCTGAATCCCACTGATGCTTCAGTCCAATGAGAAGATGACCATACTATGCCCTGGGCTGCCCGTGTGTGGGGTCGTAATTACAGCTCCCAGTGTTTCTGCACCTGGTGATTTGTCACTTGCCAATCACCACAGGACTTTGAAGTAGGAGTAAAATAATAAAATAGTAAAATGTAAAATATGAAATGATAAAATGGCATGGGTGATGACTTTTTATTCATACATAAATTAGATTTTATACAACATATATGTATAAATATGTTCCATGTTTATACACACACACACACACACACACCAACACCCTTGAAATGTGAAAGACTCACACATAAAAATGCATAAACCCAGTAAAAAGTTTCATCTATGAAGATCATAAGCTTGAAAGAAAAAGACGGGAGTCTTAATTTAGAGGTCCACAAGTGTTTAAAGAGAAAGTACCAATGGGCAACTTAAATGTCAGCAACAACCTTTTTTCTGTTTGTTTCTGGTTTTTTGTACCATCACAGAATCTGAGGAAAAGTTAAAAAATCAAATAATAATGTTTCCTTTTTGGTTCTTATTCTACGTGATTGATTTATTACAAATATTCATAGAAAATAAAAGTTGGTTTTTTTAAATCCTTACCTTCTGTCTTAGAATTAATTCTAAGTATTGATTCCAAAGCAGAAGAGAGGTAAGGGCTAGACAATTGGGGTTAAGTTACTTGCTCAGGGTCATATAGCAAGCATCTGAAGCCTGATTTAAACCTAGGTCCTCCTGATTCTATGTTCATCTCTCTATTCACACTGATCCACCTAGTTGCCCCTGAAGTTGATGTTTTTCATAAAAAAAAAAAAAAAAGTCTGGCACGGGGATAGTATGGTATAGCAGAAAGAACACTGAATGGGAGTAAAGGAAACAGCTTCAATTGCAGTTAGGTCTGCTTTTTCTTTTCTTTTTAAAAATCCTTATCTTCTGCCTTAGAATAAATTCCAAGACAGAAGTGTGGCAAAAATCTGGGTTAAGTGATTTGCCCAGGGTCACACAGCTAGGAAGTGGCTGAGATCAAATTTGAACCCAGGTCCTCCCAACTCCAAGACTGGCATTTTTCCCACTGTGCTACCTCGTTGCCCCTGCTGCTTATTTTCTATGTGACCTTGAACAAGTCTCTTGACTTCTATAGGTCTTCTCTAATCCTTTATCTATCTATAAAATGAGGAAGTTGAACCTAAAAGGTCTCCAGGGTCTCTTCTAATTCTTAATCCTGTAACCTTAACCATTTTAAAATCCATTTGAAAATTACTTTTACTAAAATCATGGGAAAATGTATATTCGTATTAAATTATGGGACAATTGTTTTTTAAAAAGATGGATAAGTGGGGAATGAGGAAGATGAAAGGTGAAACAAACACAAATTATCATCTTTCTTTGCCAACTTTTAGGATAAGGAAAACAGGTTCTACTGCAAGAAAAATCAGCATACTCCTGAATATATGAATTATAATTAGGCATGGATGAACTGGTTTGACCAAAGAGAGACCTAATACAAATATTTGCTTCTCTTTCAAATCAAAGCCTG
Source organism: Gracilinanus agilis (assembly GCF_016433145.1). Lineage (NCBI taxonomy): Eukaryota > Metazoa > Chordata > Mammalia > Didelphimorphia > Didelphidae > Gracilinanus > Gracilinanus agilis. The sequence goes on from NC_058131.1 coordinate 142,810,924, forward strand.
AATGTTTAGTTTGGATTACCTTCACTCCCTACTGCAGCCTGGCAAAAATATAACACAATACAACCAGCATTTGCTAAACTCCTACTTGTGCCAAGTGCTAAAGGCTTTGGGGAAATGTAGAGCTTTTTCAGGATTTAGCAGGAACACTCCCTGCCCTCAAGGAGTGATCAAAGCAATGTTGCTGGTCCTCTAGTCTAGCAGGTGGAAAACTTACATTGGCAATCATACCCCAGCAAGGTATAATAAGAGAGATTTTAGGCTGCATAGTACCTCCTCTTACGCCTTACAACAACCCTGATACTTAGTACCTGTGTCAATCAGTCACTTATCAATTAATAAACATATATTAGATGCTTACTTTGCATTAGATACTAGACTAAGCTCTGAGAATGCAAAAAGAGGCAAAAGACAGTTCCTGATCTCAAGGAGTTTATAATCGAATAATAAATAAATAATAGGGGAGACAACAGGCAAACAAATATACACAGGGCAAGCTATGTACAGGATAAATAGAAAATAACTAACTGAGAGAAGACACTAGAATTAAGAGGAATTGAGGAAATGTGACCTTAAACAAATCCCTTAATCATCTTGGGCCCTTCCTTATCTATTCCATGAGGTATTTGGACTAGCTGACCTCTGAGGTGCCTTTCAGCTCTAGATCTTACCAACTATTTTATAATGTAGAAGTTGGGAAGCACAAGTATTATTATTCTTATTTTACAGATATGAAAATGGAAGATATAGGTAAAGCTTTATTTACTAAGTCTGATCGCACATCTACATAAGAGTCTGAGTTGGGATTTGAACCCAGGTCTCCTGATTCCAGCTCTTTGAGATCCATGTACAATGCAGGCAAGTCTCCCTGGATGAAGCAGCAAGGTACTGTGAGAGGGAAAAATAAAGTAGCATGTGCCACACAAGTCAAACTACCATCACCTTAATTACTAATCACCCTTCAAACTCTGATAGGGACAGCTCAAGACCCTGAACCATAAAGACTATGAGAACTTTCCATCTGACTTGCTGCTGAAACCTTCCATGTTTTTCTGCCTCCTCCATTAGAATGTGAGCTCCTTGAGAGCAAGGATTGCCTGACTTTTCTATTTGTATAGCCTGTGTTGCTCAAGTAGTAAGCACTTAAATCTTCATTCATTCGTTTCACTTCTACAATCCTATGATCCATAACGTTGCTCAACTTAATATCATTTTACAATATTTTTTATTAATAGATTGTAACTACCCCCCCTCTGTAAAGCTGCAAAACCCTGCTATCCTTGCCATTTAGCACATTTTTCCATTTACAACATTGTTCCCTTTGCAAAGAATTGACCTGTCTTCTGAACCAGTTAATGAGGTTAGTTGGGGTATTCTGGTATGTCAGCGGTGTTCCTGGGTTTTTCTGCTGCTACATGAGCACTACACTCGATGAAGATGGGAACATTATTCTTGGACTTATAAAACTTTGGAAGATACCTTCAGAAAAGTAGAGGAAAGGTACTTTCCTTCCTTAATTAGAGAGGTGGGGGGCAATGGGGGCAGAGCACTGCATGTACCATAAGAATCAGTCTACATGTGGTTAGTTTTCCTGGACTTCCTTTTTTCCTTTCTCTTTTTTGTTTTTTTTGTTACAAGACCTGGATCACTGGGTAAGTGAGGCCAGATAGCTATATTTGGGTCTACCTTCTACCCAGATCCTTCCATAACACAGGCTTAAAAAATAATGTTTATAGCATGCAGGAATCCTGCTCCAGTGCCAGGTCAACAGATACTAATATTAGAGTTTAAGTTCAGCACTGGGGTGAGATTCAGTGTACAAGAAGTTTTCCTGGGAAAAACAGAGGACTATGTCCATAAATTTTCTTTAGAGGCTCAGATTTAAATTGTTGTCAAGCACTAGAATGGGAATCTTAAGATTTGGAACCTGCCAGGTAAAAGAATTGAAGGCAATCTCAGGAAGGATTTTGGGTATGAGGGCCTGGATCTTGAGTCTGAGTCAGAGTGCACTGATTCTTAAAAAGATCAAAATGATGAGTGGCAAAATAGTCTTGATTTCTTTTATATATAGTCCATATCGTTCAGGCCCTACTTATTTGCATACCTGACAAATGGGATTTTTTTTTCCTCTTCAGAGGAAAGCAAAAAGAGGGCATTTGATTTCCTATCCAACCCAACCCTTTCCAGACACTCAAGGTACAATCTATAGTCTTTTGTCCACCCCCTCTCTTCCCCACCCAAACCATACTTCTCACGCAATAAACATGTGGCAAATGTCATAAAAGTAGTATAACCAGAACTACAAGGCCATCAACTCTAGGAAATGAAATTATAAAAGCAGTTAAGGACACATTACACTATAAGTCATGTTGAACTCCTCTTCTGAGACTACATCTTAAGAAGGCTGCTAGTTCAGAGATGAGATTTGCCTTTGGAACTAAAAGCATAATTAGTCAGACCCATCTGATCAGGTCAAGAGTCATGGGAAAAAGTGCCCCCCTATTTTTTGTTATTGTAGGATTTTAATCTAAACTTTTAGTTCCAGGCTTATTATACATTTCAAAAGTAATTTAAGAGGCATGTTCTTTTTTATGTTATTTTCCACAAAATACAATAAATCTGCATGAAAGTACACATCAGTCACACAAGAAGAGGGAGTTTGCTAGTTCAAGACTCCTCATTTATTAATCTAGGCAGTACAATTTTATTACTATCTCTAGAATTTGTGACCAGCAAAGGAGGTTTTCTAGGAAGAGGGGAAAGAGAAAAGGAAAAGTATTATTATGCCTTCTGTAACATTGTATTTTGTAACGATGTTACAAAATCATAGGATTTCAAACCAAAAGTGACCTTATGACTCATTTAGCATATTTCCCCTATTTTCCTCAGACGAGGAAACCAAAGCCTGAAGCACTGAAATGACTCAACTGGATTTGGAACCTCAATCCTTTGACAGCAAGTCTAGGAGTCTTTCAATACACTACAACCATGTTGGCAAACCTATGGTACACGTACAGAAGTGGGCTGCTCCCCACTTCTCTCCCCACCCCACATGTGCCTGCAGACATTTCTCACATCACCTGCCCCTATGCCCAGCAGTCCAATGAGAGTGCTTCTTCCCTGCACCATCTAGGGTAAGGGGAGGAAGTGTTCACATGTGGCATGAGGGTTGCAGTTTGGGCACTTGGTCTCTAAAAGGTTCACCATCACTGCACTACACTGTCTTACCTCCCACCCCCATCAGACCTCACCTGCACTCAATATTGTAGCCCTCTGATGCATCATGGTGTACCAGAGTTACCTATGATTATCTCATTCCTTCCTTGTCTCCAACCTACACAGTTTTATCTATTATAGTTTTTCTTTCCCAGTTCCTAGCACAAGGCAAAACATATGACAGTAACTTCATGTTTATTGAATTGGGGAAAAATGTACAAGATAATTATTTCAAGTTGGACTTAAAAATGAAACACAACAAAGAATGGATTCTTCCGCAGGCTTTCTTTAGTTACAGGTGCAGCAATAATAGTTATTGTTTGTGGGGTGTTAGAGATGAATAATTGATTCATCACCTAGAGGTCAGGTTGGAGGATGAGCCATTCTGTATTTGGCAAGTCTGATTCTTGGAAAGTTAATATAGTCTGTTGCCCAGCCCACTCTCAGAGCCGCCCCAGCATGGTAGAGCCTGCCAGTGTCTGTGCTCCATTGGCATAGCCTTGAAAAACATACGATCACCTTTATGCCACAATGAATAGGACTTTGTGGAAGATATTCTTATTCTAGTTGTGGTTCAGTTTCCTTATCTTTGATTCAGAAGAAGGGTATGGGTTGGATTAGATTCCCAAACTGGGAACTACCGCCCCCTGGTGGGTGCTGCAGAACTCCAGGTGACCAGTGATGGCCACAGGTGCATTTATCTTTCCTATTAATTGCTATTAACATTTAAAAAAATTTAATTTCCAGGGGGCTAAGTAATACTTTTTCTGGAAAGGGGGCAGTAGGCCAAAAAAGTTTGGAACCATTGGATTAGATGAAATCTGTAGTCCCTTTCATCTAAAATTCTACGACTGAATGAACTCTGAAGTACCTTCCATCTCTTAAAATATTATAAGGATTAGGCAAGAACTGCTTCTTTGTGGCTGCTAGGTAAGTCACTACCTTCCTGACATCTGATCAGTTAACAGCTGGTTAGTTAAAAGAAATGGCATGCCCCAAGCTTGTAACAAATTAATAAGCATGAAAGATGTGTTTATGTTTCCAGAAATTTCCCTCCTGGTCTGATTCTTATCTTTGTTACAAGCTCTGGGAACCTGGGGCTGTGTAAGACCAGCCTACACCTGAGTTGGTCCAATGGTTTGACCCAAAGGTTCCTAACTAACTTGGAGTTCATGAATAAGGATAGGTTTTAGAATGTTCATGAGATTGAATGGGGAAAAAATTACATCTTTATTTTCATTAAGCTATAACTGAAATTGAGCATTTCCTTCAATCACTTAAAGACATGATTTGGGAAGGGGTCTTTAGACATCATAGACTTTCAAAAGGGTCCATGAAACAAAAAATGAGAAGCCTCGATCTAGCCTGATGTCGGATAAGGTCCTATATGAGAGAACTGGAAAAGTCTGGAAATCAGGTGCCACTTATGTGGCCTGTCATTTCTCAGCATTTACCTTACCTGTTGGCCTATTCCACAGAGTCTCCTGTGTGGAAGGCTGACATTGAAATTTCCAAGAACTTGGTATTCAGAAAAATAATCTTCAAAGGGAGATGATCGGATTGGCTATTTCCATGTAGTTCCTTGAGACTTTATTACTTTGAGTCAGATAGCACTTTATGACTGTGCTGCCTACATAATTATTTAGAGATGTATACCCATTATTAAGAAGGGTGGGAGGAAGAGTGAGATGTGGACTGATTCAGGCCTGTCCTCTGCTAGTTTTGGTTAAATAGTAGAACAAAATGAGACGTGCATAAATCTTTGAAGAGTTAACAGAAGATTTACTTAGCCAAAGCAGGAGGATATTCAAGAACAGTCCCTGAAGACCCCTCAGTTCAGCTGAGTGAAGTTCCCTTGACTGAGGTTCCTTTTGTTTTCTGCCAACCAAACTTCAGAGCACACCTGGAGGTCCTTTTGATAGTTTCTTACTCATCAATCCTGAATGCTTGAACTAATCAAGTCTTAAGGATGGTAATAAGAAGTTCTTTTAAGGAAGAATTAGCTTAATTTGAATAGGGGCAGGACATCAAATTGAGCCAACCAAGTTGTTTCTTTTTTAACCCTTGACTTCTGTCTTAGAATTGATACTAACTAGGTATTGATTCCAAGGCAGAAGAGTGGTATGGATTAAGCAATGGAGGTTAAAAGACTTGCCCAAGGTCACACAGCTAAGAAGTTTCTGAGATCAGATTTGAAATCAGGATGTCCACTTTCCAGGCCTGACTTTCTATCCACTGAGCTGTCTTCTGGCCCCCCAACCAAATCTTAAGCATAGTAATTGGAAGTTCTTTTAAGGAAGGGACTAGGAATAGGATATTATTCCTACCTTCCCCTTGGTGTTAAGGTCTTTAAGGTCTTCTAGAAGATCTTTAGAGGCATTAGTCTTATCTCCAATGTTTGAGAAGCCTACTATAGGCAGCCTGATAGAGGAGGAAAAGAAAAATAGAAATGCAACAGAAACAAAGCTAAAGAAAACAGTGTAACAGTTTGCCAAAGGAGTGACTGAATCTGGGACAGTCCTGAGAAAAACATGTTTCTGAATCTAAAGATGTACTAAGGGATGCCAAATCTTTGCATTTCACATTGAGTCAGGTTAAAAGGTCACATTAATAGGAGTAGCAGCAGGACTATTAAGGCTACAGAATGGATGATACTTCCTTCATAGTCCTTGTACATCATCCACTTAGTGTTTCTTGACTCACTAGTCAAGTCCATTGAGCTCTGTGTGGGGGAGTACAAAATCTTTAGCCCATGAGAATCTTCTGAGGAACTCTGCCCTCCTTTTTTTGAGTAGGATGAGATGATACTTACCTCTTCCTTGGTGAATAGAAAGCAAACTACCTTCCATCGTGATGATTAAAAATTCTAAGAGACTAGCTTCCAGGTAAGAAAATCAATTTATTGATCAGGCTAGCTTTAGCCAATAAATAAATTGATTGATCTTTGATCTCTCTCAGTAATCAACAACCCAGAAATTTCATTGCATTGATCATTATATACAATTTTGGAAACTCATTATTCAGCTCTCTCTTATAATCCCCAGACATTCTCTAATGGTGAATAGCCAATGAGGAGGTGGTTCATCATTCTTTCAGTCCCTCCCCAATTCCTTTGATGGATGTGGACAATCACATGCCTGGAGTCTGTAATCAAGTCCTATCTGGTTATGCTTGATAGTCTCCATTTACCCCAGTGGAGATTCAAAGACTCTGCTAGGCTGATAGCAGACATACCTGGCCCAGGCTGGTTTTTACCAGGCAAGATAGAACCCATAATCTAATTTTCTATCTAATCACCCTTCTATGAAAGGTACTCTAGCCTGGAGCATTCCTTGAATTCCCTAGGAACAAAGCAATGAGTAGAAGGTCCTAGGGACATATCTAAGCCTCAATTCAAAACCCAGAAATGGAAATAATTCAAACTATTAGAAATAAATTCTCTCACCAACAAAGTCACCATTGGTCCTCTAAGTCCTCAGGAGTCTGGAATTGTATAATTGTATCTGGAATTGTATAATGATCAGTTGTACAGTCAGCAAATTGGAAGGTCCAAACTATTTTAGATTATAGTAAGTAATAGACAACAGTGGGCTTGCCTTTTATCACTGCACATGCCAATGCCTACTGTTTTGCCATGGGGCTTCTTCTTCCACTGGTGCATCTCTGCTCTTTTGACTAATGCCACTGGGGTGCTTGTATGCATTCACTGTCCTCAGCCCAGAAGCTTGGGCTGTATCTGCAGCCACTGCTGGGGTCTCTTACCCCTCCCTACCCCTATTTTCCCTTCTATGCAGAGAATTGCTATAATTCTCAAATGGCATTGCCTTCCTTTCCTCAGCAGGAATGCTGTCAATGACGGAACCACTGGGACCTAAATTCTGTCCTTCTATGCTGGGGCTGAGTGTTGTAGGAAGAAGTACTATTGTACTTGACTGATTTATCACCATTGATGAAGTCAGTAACTGCCACATGGGATGGATCAGATATCTCCAAATGATTCTAGCTATTGTTAGAAAAAGATCAAATTAGTGGCAGCTAGGTAACTCAGTGGACAGAGAGCCGGGCCTAGAGTTAGGAAGTCTTGGGTTCAAATCTGACCTCAGACACTTCCTAAGTATGTGATGCTGGTCAAGTCTCTTAACCCCAGTTGCCTAACTGTATTGCTCTTCTGCCTTGGAACCAAGGCATTGATTCTAAGACAGAAGGCAAGGGTTAAAAAAAATACCAGAGATTTACCTTGGTATGTATTCTTTTACTCTTGGGGTCCTTCTTGGTACTTCTCAATGGCTGACTACATCCATATAAGATTCTGGGACTGAGGGTGGTTTGTTTAGCTGCTCAGTCATTTCCAAAAATCATTCAAAACCAAAGATGTCTTTAGCCATGCCATTTACATGCAAATATGACTTCCTTAAAGCTGGGAGAGGATCAGTTTGGGGCATTAATTATATTACTAAAACAAAGATATCTAATTCCAACAAGGGAAGAGCATAATTCTTTTGAATTGTCTAGGGCAGGGGAAATTTCTTACAATCTCCCCAAATTCAATCCCACGCGGCTGCTCAGAAGGGAAAATTGAGTTGTGAGGCGATTCCCCTAGAAGAATTTTGAGGAAGTTTAAATTAACTGACTATAACAAAGATGATAGGCCTAAAAGACAATTTTCTAAAGTTATTTTCAAGGTATAATTTTTAAGGAAGGTCTTTGCCAGCTGAATGGTTATAGGTAGTTTATGCTCTAATCTCCCAGGAATTGGGGGGAGCCTTACTTTAAGCAACCACAATCATTAGAAGCATCATCAAAAGCACTACCAGAAGAAGTCCATTTAATTTTCCTTTCTTTGTACTACCCATCCCCCTCTTTAAAGAGCTAATTATCTTCTAATCCCACATGACAATGCAGATTGCCCTGGGCTAGGTTTGATTCTTGCCAGTCTCTAGCTAGTTAGTTTAGATTTTGATATTGGAACAAAATGAATCATTACTAGATCATTCAACAGTTAACAAAAGGAGATTTGCCTATCTATAGCAGAAGAATGATAATAAGAATATTCATTGAGGACCCCTCTAGTTAGTTCATCTGAGTGAAAGTTTCTTGCTTGGGAATTTTTTTGGTAGAAACCAGCCAAGTATCTGAGTGTACTTGGAGTTCCTCGAGGCTGCTTTGTATTTGAGCCACCAGAAAGTGATGTCCACAGTAAACTTGAGATTTTATTCCCCTGAACCAACCAAGCTTCAGTGATGATCTCAATACTTTTTGTAAAGATGGGATTTTGTGCAAAGGAGATAAAACCAAAAGAGAAGGCAGTTTTAGTGTTACATTTTGAAGGAAAAATTCGCCTAGCTTGCACCTGAGCAGGGATTAGGAGATTGCTCCTCTCAAAGGAGAAAGCAGGAAGGCCACACATACGGTGACCCTGAAGAAAGCATGGTTTACTGCCAGCTAGGAGGGGAAGCATAGTTTCTGGAGTTCTAGTCCAGAAAATGTTGTTCCAGTTGGGCTGAAGGGGAGGGAATTCGTAGTGAGGCAGATGGCAAGATATCTAGGGTGACTGGCTGTGAAACATGACTGAGGCCATCTAAGCTATAGGTTCTGGAGGTCTGATATGGAGGGTGTTTTTCCAGGTAGGGAGAGGAGAGCAGTTTTAGGAATGACATTAAGAAATCTGTAGTGAATGGATGTTTTTTGGACCCAGGGAAAAGAAATGATGACATCATATATTTTGATGTTCAGCTAAAATCTCTAAAATGCTTGAGTGAATTTTCATTATGGAGTTTTTGCCTTCTCCAGAGAATTAAGTAAGGGATTCATCTTATTTTTTTGCAATATTTGAAGTATATTATTAATGAGTGTTTGAACAGTATTTTACTTATGTCAATATACTTGGCAATAACAGTACACAATTACAAAAGAAACTAAATGCTTAGATTTACTGAGTGCTTTGCCACTTTAAAAAAATCAATCCTTTTCCTGGTAGCTCTGACAACAACTACAGGAAATTCAAGGCCATCACTTCATTTTTTTTTCTGGAATTGTAATTTTACAGTACAAAGAACTCCAGGTAAAGAAATCCGTTTGCCAATTCAGATCAGCACCCTTCGGTAATTCCTAGTCTGAGTATCATTTGGGGGCACTGAGAGGTTCATTTGCCCACATTTGTGTCAGAGGCAGAACTTAAATTCATTTTCCTGACTCTGAAATTTGCTTTCTATTATGCTACCCTGATGTCCTTAGATTTAATATTATTATTCAGTCAACAAGCAATTATTAATCACTTCCCAAGTGCCTAATAAATACTTCATTTAGCATTGGGGATACAAAAAAAAAAAAAGAAACAGACCTTATTCTCAAAGAGCAGACTTTCTAAAATGGGAAACATGTAAACATCTAGGTACATACAAGTACATATAGACTCTATGAAGGTAATATTATACAGGGGAAGGTGTTAGCAGCTGAAAGGGTGGGGTAGAGAAAAAGGCACCAGGAAATGCCTCTTGGAGAAGGTGAATTTGAAATGAATCTTAAAAGAAATCAGAGAAACAAAGAAGTGGTAGTAAGGGGACTAAGCATTCCAGACTTGGAAGAACAGCCCATTACAAAGGTATGGAGCCAGCAGGTTGGGATGGTGCTGTGCTCCTAAAATTCCAAGGCCAATTTAGCTGGATCATAGAGGGGAATAAGGAATAAGAAGTCTAGAAAGCTAATAACAGGCCATGTTAGGAAGAGCCTGTCTGATAGATTTCAATTTTTGAAAAATAATTATGAGACAGTCTCAAAGTAATATATAACAAGTTGAAATGAAATTTTATGTCGTAAAGCAGAAATTAGGTCAATGTAAAATTAGCATAATAGAGAGCGGGAATATGGAAAAGGTTAGAGGGAGTAGGTATGAGAAGACACCAAGACTATGGTGTGTCCTTATAAGATCTGAAGCAAGTGAAGGATGATTTAAAAGATTCAGAGATTCACTTGATGAGGAAGGAGAAGGCAATAATGGGAAACTCATGAGTTTATGAATAATATGATATACTGGGAAATAGGGTTTGGAGAGGTTAGTTGTATTATCCAATGGTTATACAACGGACTTGTTGAGGACTCCATACATCATATATTAATGGTTCATGCTACTAACGTGGGTAGATGAAGATAAATGTCAAGGGTGAGAATAGAAGCCCTTGGCAAGTAATGTCTGAGTCTAAAACCTATTTATTGGCTTGGAATGAGCAGATTCACCTCATGGTCTTTAGCTTTTAGACTTGTAGTCTTAGAAGTACACTTATTGTTTTTGACATCTTCTTTGCAACACAGTTTACAATCCAGATAACAGACACTTCCATAAGAATGACTAGAATCATTTGACAGTGGTTATAGCTTACTTCTTGTAAATTTTTATTCTTACCCATAACTACTGTAACCTCTAACTGATAGAGGGATTTAAAAAGCAAGAAGCAAATATTTATAGAATTTTAAAAGATTTTTCAGTGTTTAAAATTTGTGTTGAAATATAAATAACACACACAACTCATCTACAAGTAACAAATAATTTGAAGGATAATAGGAAGACATATTGGGTACCCAAGTAAGCTGTGGCATGTTGTTAATGATGATTCTCTAAAGACATACATGGCTGTGATACTCCTTTTTTTAGCTTTCTAATATCCCTAGGATAAAATGGCTTTCTGTTGTCTCTGGAACAAAATATAAACTTTTCAGCTTGATTTTTAAAGCTCACTACAATATGGTTCTAATCTCTCTTTCAGCACCTTCTTTAAAGGCAGAACACCAGTTGCCCTCTTTCCCCTATTATGGCTCTGACCCTATACCTAGAAGCTATTTCTGCCTCCTGTCATTTCAAGCTGTTTTCAAAGCTCAATTCATGTGTCACCTGACTTCTAAAAGTCTTTCCTGGTTGTTCCTCATTCATGACACACTCCACCTCCTATTTCCATAACTCTGCAATAGCTGCCTCCACACAGATCTAGAGTTGGATGTGATTTCAGAGCTCATCTAGTCCAATCTCCTGGTTTTATAGGTGAGGAAATTAAAGGCCATGGAGCTTATGTGAGCTGTCCAAGTTCCCACAAGTGAGATTTGATCTCAAGTCCCCTAGAATGCTTAGAATGTACTCCCTTCTTATCTCTGCCTGACAGAATCCTGCTCTTCCTTCAAACTGAACCTCAAGGGTCACCTTCTACTTGAGGCCTTTCCTGATAGCCCAAGGTGCTTCTGCTCTTACTCCCAAACTCCTCTGTATTGTCTTTGACTACTTGATTTGTTTTTATTCTCTCTCTCTCTCTCTCTCTCTCTCTCTCTCTCTCTCTCTCTCTCTCTCCCTCTCTCCATATACATGTATGTATTTATATATGTTTCTGTATAATGTTAATGTATATAGTAGACACTATGCAGTCTAGAGATATAGTCTAAAGATATATATGTACATATACATATATACACATGCATACAGATTAAATACAAATAGAATAGTTAAATATAATAGAGTATTTACATACATATTGATGTGTATGTATGTATTTGTATGTATGTATGTATGTTTGTGGCAGCTAGGTGGCTCAATGGGTAGAATGCTGGCCCTGGAGCTAGGAAGAGTCATCTCTCTGAGTTCAAATCCAGCCTCAGAAACTTTCTAGCATTGTGGCCTTGGACAAGTCACTTAACTTTGATTCCCTCAGTTCTCATTTTTAAAATGAGCTGGAGAAGGAAATGGTAAACCACTCCAGTATCTTTGCCAAGGAAACCTCAAATGAAGAGTCAGACACAACTGAAACTAACAGAACAATAAGAAAACCATAATTTTTATAGATTTTTCATATATAATAATGATATGATAAAAAGAAATTTTTGTATATATAGTCTATAACAGTCTAATGAATTTTACATTTTTTTTTTTTTACTTTCTGCTTCTTCCAAATCCTCCTTCTGTTATGTTAATAGGCCAAAACTTATTCTGATGTTTGGGATCCAGGCATTATTTTTACTTATAAGTATACATATTGTACACCCTCAGGAGAATGTGAGCTCCCCAAAGGCAGGACCTATTTCATTTTTGTCTTTGACCCTCAATGTCTGTGCTATACCATCCCTTGCAAAGAGTAGGCACTAAGTAAATGCATGTTCAGTTTAATTGGATTTTTGAACTTCTGTAACAAAATTATGGCAGCCTATCTATTCATTGAAAAGCTTCAAATAATAAGAGGGAAGTCAATGTTTTTCACATAGCCTGTGGTTTCTAAAATTCTTCAGGAATAGGAAAGGACAGCAGTTCCACTGGAAACTACTTTAAAACTAGCCCAAGAAATGTGCCTGACCTGCTTTCTGGAAGTCATCCAACCCTGATCACAAGCAGGAATTTTTATGATCTCAGTGGACAGAACAAGCTGCTGTGCTCTAGCCTGGTATGATGTGATATTATCAGTTACTTCCTTATTTTTGTGGGTTGTTCGAGCTCTACCTAGCTTCCAGTCTCTAGAGAGGAAGTTTAAAAAACTAGAAACAGTCATCATGCGTACAAGTGAAAACAAACATAAAATTCTCCACGGTGTGCCTAGTGATCTCTAATACTTGTGGTTTTATTAACTGGTGTCCAACAGTCACTGCTATTTTAGAGAAACCTGCAGTAAATCAGTTGCTGCAAGATGCTTTGCAATAATTATGGAATTTGAAAGTTTGTCATCATTTCCCCCATTTAACATATAGTTTTACGTAACAACAAAAAGAATATTTTTAGTGTCACATCTGGTGTTCTATTCAAAATAAGGTGTTAAGCTTTGAAAACATATTTAAAAGAAAATTCTTAATTCATTTGTTCCATTGGGTCACAAGATAATATCTGAGGGAAATAACAAGGAAAGTATGATAAGATAATTATTTGTAATTCTGTCTGGACATTACGGGCAATGGGATAATTAGAATTCATGCTATGAAAGAATATCTGGTATGACTTACATAATATATTAACTATATATATATATTAGTGAGAGATCTGTGATTTGATCAACTGATATGGGAAATCCCTCCATTAAAACAGATGGCAAACTTTGTATGATTTAGTAGGCAAATTTCAGGGAGCTGCCTGAGGCACAAAGAATTTAAGTGACTTTCCAGGGATCAGAAAGTTAATGAATTTCAGAAGGAGATTTGAAATGACTCCAAGTACAGATTGCTAATCATACTTTTCCAGGATGAATCATATATGTCAATCATATGAGAGACTATGCCATACAATTGTCCTCATGGTTGTAAACTATTCTAGAGTTACCAAAGGATTGTATTAACTTTCCCTCAACCCCATAGAGAGAGATAGTGTGGTAAAGTAGATATAGCTTTAAAGATGAAGTCATGAAGAACAGAATTGAAGATCTGCTTCTGACAGCTACTAGTGTAAATACTTTTGCAAGAAGCCATATTGGGCCAGGATAGTTGCCAGTTACTGAGGTTGGAATGCAGAATGCAGGGGTGGCATGAGCTGGCATGAGACCAAAAAGTCTGTTGAGAGCACCCTATAAATTGAGGCTGATTCCTATTCTCAGGGTCTCAGTCTTGAGAATGGCGGGAGAGTAGGCGTTTCAAAATTGTCTCTTAGCTAAGGTTAACTCATACCTTATAGGATTAGTTATGTAGGCTCATTGTTCATCCAATACTATCAGCATCCATTCCTATACATCAATATTATACAACTTTCTAAACATCAACAAGAAGATAAATATTGAAGATCAACTCTATTAAACCAAGCCCACTTGAACTGAGCTAGAACATCAAGCAACTAACTGGAGTCAGACCTTAAGGCTGACTAAGACAATTTGCCTGACAGGTTCAGTGAATCAGCTTCACCTGAAAACTCCAGAAGATTTATTATAGGCTTAATTAGTTAAACAAGGTTCTAGGATTCATTCCTAATCCCTCTTTCTTCTGTATTTCAACCCATCCTTTCCGTAACCTTGTTTCCCTTCATTAAGTAAGTTAGAAGGAGAGAAGCCTGTACTGACCTGATCTGTGCTGAAGATTCTCAAGAGAAAGGTGTCAGTTAAACATTCTCCTTTCTATCATCAAGCTCATTCAAGTGCTTATTGATCTTCTCTTATCAGGATCAACATCAAAACCATCAAATCGCTGTCAGTTATAACATCTTAATAGTTTGAGTTTATTAATATTCATTTCATCTAAAGAATTAAGTTCCCTTAGTACAGACAGTTGGGGGAGAATCTTTTACTTCCTCATCGGTCAGTTGTAAAGGAGGAATCAACTGAGTGGTGGGGTCTGTCAGCTGATTTAACACAGAACACACCCATCTGCAGAGTCACTCAATCTTACTTAAAGCAGCCTCATTCACCTGTGTTAAACCACCTAGATAAGTGGTCACATAACCTCCTTTACATTAGTTGTGTGACTAATGGTGACTTTTCAGTAGCCTTAAGGCAACTAAGGCTACATTCCAAGGTTGTAGATTTGCATTCCTGTAGGGAGTTTCCACCTTTGGAGTTAGTGATATGCATGAAAACAACAATATGGGGAGTTCAAAAAAATTCTTTTAGTATCCCCTCTGAAATTGTCTCCTAAAACAAATTCAGATTGGTGTCTCTAGGATATGGCTAACTACCATTATTCTTAGAATTATAAAGTTAGCTCTGAGCTGCTGGGGCTTCTAGTACTATAGCCTCTGCCAAAGTGTTCAGCACTAACAATCAGAACCAACTGAGCCCCATTAACATTTACAAAAGGTAGGGAGCAGCTGGGTAGCTCAGTGGATTGAGAGCCAGGCTTAGAGATGGGAGGTCCTAGGTTCAAATCTGGCCTCAGACACTTCCTAGCTGTGTGACCCTGGGCAAGTCACTTGACTCCCATTGCCTAGCCCTTACCACTCTTCTGCCTTGGAGCCAATATACAGTATTGACTCCAAGACGGAAGGTAAGGGTTTAAAAAAAAACACAACATTTACAAAAGGTTGGTATAGTAGAACAGTAGTTATAAAGACATTCCCTCTGGGGACATTTAGGTGGCTCAGTGGATAGTCAGGCCTAGAGATGGCAGGTCCTGGGTTCAGATTTGACTTTGGACATTTCCTAGCCATGTGACCTGGGGCAGGTCACTTAACCTCCATTGGCTAGCCCTTACAGCTCTTCTGCCTTGGAACCGCTATACAATACTGATTCTAAAATGGAAGGTAAGGGTTTAAAAAAACAAAAGCATTCCCTCTAACTGGGAGGGGGGGATTAGATTACATATAAATTTGTAGTCAGGTAGTCAGAAAGTGAGTAGGAGTGGAAAAAGTAGATGTTGGGATTAATCCAAGACTGAGATTTGACAAGACTAAAGCAGTGAGACAGTACAAGAGGGCAAGAGATTTGAGAGTATAAGGCAGTGTTAAAGGGTTAAGATTTGGAAGTAAGGAGAGTGTAGACAAAAGCGGATTATGGCCTGGCAAAATAATAAAGGCATTAGAAATTGCAGTTTAATGTAAAATGAAGAATAGTTTGGGAAAGAGTATAGAATAGGGAGACAGGGAATTTTAGGAGACAGTGATTAAAGAGAGAAATTACACTGAATTATAGGTCTTGAATAAATAAAAGGAACTTGAAACATGACATCACAAATTATTTTAAGGCTACTGTTTATAATGGTATAGCTTTCAGATACTTCTAAGAACATTCCTGAAAGAGCAACTTCACATGTGAAATGCAGGTTCACATTCTACCGCCCGACCCAACCCCCATCCTTTCAGCTATTAGTTTGTTTATCTTGGAGAACTTAAGCAATATTGAGACAGCCTATGGACATTGAAGACAAGAGGATGTTAAAATACTAAGTCACATTACCTTGTGTTAAACAATAACAACATCTCTACCTATCTCATAAAAAAGATGGTATCTTCACAGAATCAGATGTGTCATGTAAAACAATTCTTGGCAATTTTAGATGGTCTTGTATGCTATCAGTTGCTATATCAGGCTATAGCTAATTTTTTTTATCTGGAAGGCAGAAGTAAAAATAGTTCATGCCTCAATAATAGCCACATAATAAGGAATTGGCCATAACCCAATTTAATTTTTATACCAGAATTGGCTGATGCCTCGGGCAGCTACTCTTCTCATTCTAGTACTTAAAAGTTGTGTAGAGGACAAAATTAGAGCTAAAAGAGTTCTTATGAGTCACTTAATTCAGACTTTACCTGAAGTATGGGTTCCTCCTATGATTTTTAAAAATGTGATCTTGAAGAATCCTGCTTCCTCTCTTCTTCTTCCCACCAGGAGGAACTCACTATCCATGTCATTTGCAAATATTTCTTATTAGCAGGAAATTCTTTCCCCTCAAATCTTAGTTCCTTAAAAGATAACAGATCAAATCTAATCTCTCTCCTTTGTGGCATCTTTTTTTTATATATATTTGAAGGTTGTAATTATGACTGGAAGATTCTCATTATTAGAAGTCATAAGATTTCTCTTGCTCAAATGAAAGGAGCAGATCCAGGAACATTGTACACAGAGACTGATACACTGTGGTACAACTGACCATAATGGACTTCTCTACTAGCAGCAATGCAAGAATCCAGAGCAAGGCTGAGAGACTTATGAGAAAGAAAACTAGCCACATTTAGAGGATGAACTGTGGGAGGAGAAACACAGAAGAAAAACAACTGCTTGAACACATGGGCTGATGGGGATATTATTGGGGATGAAGACACTAAACAATAACACTAGTCCAACTATCAGCAATATAGAATTGGGTCTTAATCAATGATACATGTAAAACCCAGTGGAATTGTGCGTTGGCTAAGGGGGGTTAGGGGGGCTTGGGGAAGAGGGAAAGAACATGAAACATGTAACTATGGGAAAATATTCAAAATAAAAAAAATAAAATAAAATAAAAAAGAGCATTATAAAGAATTATAAAAAAATATTTCTCTTGCTCACAAGGATGGGAGCAGAGCCAGAAGAACATTGTACACAGAGACATACACTGTGGTAAAATCGAACGTAATGGACTTCTGTACTGGCAGCAATGAAATGACCCAGGACAATTCTAAGGCATTTATGGAAAAGAACACTACCCACATTCAGAGAAAGAACTACAGAAGTGGAAACACAGAAGAAAAACAACTGCTTGAACACATGGATTAATGTGGACACGATTGGGGATGTAGACTGGAAACAACTATACCAATATAACTATCAATAATATGTAAATAAGTCTTGATTGATGACACATGTTAAAACCAGTGGAAATGCGTGTTGGCTATGGGGGGAGGTGTTTCGGGGGGTTAAGGGGAAAGTAAGAATATGAATCATGTAACCATGGAAAAATTAAAAAAAAAAAAAGGAAAAAGGAAAAAAAGAAAAAGAAAAAGAAAAAGAAAAAAAATAGATATTAAAAAAAAAAAAAAAGAGGGCAGCTGGGTAGCTCAGTGGAGTGAGAGTCAGGCCTAGAGACAGGAGGTCCTAGGTTCAAACCCGGCCTCAGCCACTTCCCAGCTGTGTGACCCTGGGCAAGTCACTTGACCCCCATTGCCCATCCTTACCAATCTTCCACCTATGAGACAATACACCGAAGTACAAGGGTTTAAAAAAAAGAAAGAAAGAAAGAAAGAAAGAAAGAAAGAAAGAAAGAAAGAAAGAAAGAAAGAAAGAAAGAAAGAAAGAAATCCCTTACCTTCTGTCTTAGAATCAATAGGGTATGTTGGCTCTAAGGCAAAAGAGCTGTAAAGGCAATGAGGGTTAAGTGACTTGCTCAGTCACACAGCTAGGAAGTGTCTGAGATCACCCAGGACCTCCTATTTCCAGGCCTGGCTCTCCATCCACTGAGCCAATTAGCTATACCCCAGGATAAGAACATTTAGATGAACTCTTGAGATTCCTTTTAACAATATGATCTCTGACTAAGTATTACTACCTTCACTGAAAGGAGAAACAAAAGTTTGGAGACATGCTAAACATATGATGTGTCTAGGAGTTCAAATCAGGTCCTTTAACTCATTTCACCATCACTGCTGTGTCTCCCAGAAGTGCTTCCTGGAATTGAATTACACTGGACAGGAAATGGTTTTGTTACCAAAGATACCATAATATGCTCCAGGAACATTAGCTTTTGTTCCAGTAAGCTTCAGTACAAGTCATTCTCTAAATTCAACCTGCTGTATTCCGTCTTCAGCCATTCATGAGGTCATTTTTCATCTTCTATCTGCTGCATCTAGCAAGGATCCTTGCACATAGTAAGTCTATAATATATTTATTGAATTGAATTGAAATTTGAAAACAAAGGAATCTTAAATTTCAAAGGAATCTGATGTTAATGAACATTAATTACACATTAAGCATGGTAAAAGTCAGTGGAGTTAGAAATTCTGAAGAATTATAAAGTTTACAGATGATATAATAGCTTGCTTATGTAAGGATGGAATTTTGAGGAGAGGAGGTGGAACCAAAGGAGGAGAAGACAGTTGTTGGCAGTTGGAACTAGCAAGGTTATTCTGGGATTTCTCCCAGGAGGAGGAGGAAGAGTGGCCTTAGGGTTTAGAGGCTGGGAGGAGAGACTTTTCTGAGTATCTTTCTCTTGGAAATTGAAATCCGGATTCCCTGTCCCCAGCCATTGAGACACTGCTCATCTTTCAAGACTACACCAGGGGCAGCTGGGTAGCTCAGTGGATTGAAAGCCAGGCCTAGAGACAGGAGGTCCTAGGTTCAAATCTGACCTCAGACACTTCCCAGCTGTGTGACCCTGGGCAAGTCCCTTGACCCCCCATTGCCTACCCTTGCCAATCTTCCACCTATAAAGTCAATACACAGAAGTTAAGGGTTTAAAAGAAAAAAAAAAAAAAGAAAAAAAAAAAAGACTACACCATCCAGTCAATTGAGATTTGGATCCACTGGGAGCAAATCTCTCAGACTCCCTTACTCATTATCTGTCCTTGCTGAGAGAACCTTTTAGACAAACTACAATTATAGAAGAAGATTAGAAATAAAAAAATAGAAGGAGAAGGGAGGAGAAGCTTAGGAGTTGGAACTGTCTTGGTTCCTGCCTAAGTGAAAGACCCTGTAGGATTAGTGAAGAGGGCTCCCCCAAATCCCTCTGCTCTTTACCCCTTTTCCTCAATCCATGATTCATTAATAATAAAAGACAACCAGCAACCAGATATCATTCTTGAATGCCTGGGAGACAACAAGGGAGAGGGAAGCCACAGCTTGGTCTGGCTGCCTCCATCTTTGAGCCAGACCACCCAGGGTGCAGTTAGTGGACATAGGCGGAGGCTTGAGTGAGTCCCAATCTTATTGAAGACTGGATTGGGGTACCATCTACCTCTTCTTGTAGGGAAGCCTTCCCCTCAACTCTTGAGGGGTGGCACAATCAGCTAGGTCACCCAGTATTGGGGTGATACTCCCTTATAGTCTCCTCTGTATATTTTTGGCCCCAGGGGAGTGGAGAGGAGAGAGTTACCACACAGACCACACTCTCTTTCCCTCTTTCCCGATTCTACCAATCTCCATTTTGGGTCATTTATTACACTTAGAGAACCTTAGAAAGTCTATTAAAATTAATTGAAAAACTGATCATTTTAATAAAGTTGAAGAATATAAAACAAACACAAAATCACAAATCTTTCTGTACATTACTAAAAAAAAAACAGGATATAGAAAAATAAATTCTATATATGCAACTATAGGATGGATAAAATATCTGGTAGTCTAGCTACCAAGATATACTTAGTACCAAAAACTATGGACCATATGGACCATGGAAAAAACTATGAACCATTCTTTACAGGAAAAAAAAAAGGAAGACAAAAAATTGAAGAGAGATTAATTGCCTATGGTTTAGCTGTTTCTACATTATATAAATAAATACATTTCTATAGAAATCTAATGATTTAGCTCCATGCCAAACTACCAAGAGTTGTTTAGTAGTTTGTAAAATTCTTTTAGAAATGTAAAAAGGACAAGATCACATAGAAATTAGTGGAAAAAGGAGAAATGAAGAGGACTTCACAGTACCAGACCTCAGAGTATTCTACAAACAAGTAATCATCAGAACTATTTGGTAGTGGTTCAAAAAAACAGAAAAGTTGATTAATGGAGCAGATTATTAGGTAAAGAAGACCTAGAATAAGTTGAATATTGCAATGTAATTTTCAGCAAACCAAAGGACACAAACTATTCAGATAGGGACTCATTATTCAACAAAGACCAATGGGAAAACTGAAAAAACAATCTGGCAGAAAATAGATTTAGGTCAACATCTCCCACTACATTCCACAAAAAGTTCTAACTGTATCAATGACCTAAATATAAAAAGTTGCATTGTAAACAAATAGAGGAAACATGAAAGAGGAAACATTTCATAACTATGTATAAGAGAACAGTTCTTAAATAAATAAAATATTGACATGTCATAGATGATTTCGATTACATGATGGAAAAGCCTTTGCAAAAGCAATATCAATGTAGCTAGAAATAGGAAATAATTTCCTGGAGCAAAAGTCTTTGAAGTGAACTTTCCAGATAAAGGGCTGATACTGAAGATATACAAAAAGAATTGATTCAAATATAGGAGAACAAGAGCCATTTCCCAATCAAAAGGAAAAATGCATATTTTAATGAGAATAGACTTTTCACTTGTCAAAATGTGAAGGGAGGAAGAGTAGGTAGCGGGAGCTAATTCTTTTCCCCTACTTGGCAGCTTGCAGTAATCTTTGTCCCTTCTAATTTGAACACTGCTGGGCAGGAAAGTAAAGAGAAACCTTAATTTTGGTTGTTTTTTGCCTTTTGAATACTCACCTACTTCTGGTTTAGCAACCAATCAGAAGTTTCTTCACCATACAATTGATGGACAAAAAAGCTATCATCAAATATTTACATATGTTCTGAAATAAAGAATAGAGCTCCACCATTTCACATTACAAGGTAGTTTCAGAAGTAGACTCCCCAAACTCACATACTCTCAAGACTGAGTCCTTTGATCAGTATCCTGTTACACTAAAAATAAGAGTGATGATTTAAGGCAAATTGTTTCACTAAAATTACATGAGTCATCTCATCTTTGTGGAAATAGAAGCTACTTAATTCAAGGGAGGCAACCACTTGTTAGAGAAATATCTTCCCCTAAAGTCTCCATGTGGCATCCTAGGTATATTCTAATCTTGAAAGTATTATTGATGTACTAATATTGTAACCTGTGTGCTCATGTATCAGACTCAGGGTCATATTATTTCTTGATACTCCATTAATTCTGACCACTCTCCAAAACTACAGTCCAAAGGTCAGGAGAATTCCTGGGCAGGGTGTTAGCTGCTACCGGGTCCTATCTCCTACCTTGACAGACCAGATTCCCCTACAGGTCACAAGTTTGATTAACCTCCTCCTCTTTGATCTAGTAGTTGTCAATTGAGCCAATGATAAATAATATGCCATATCACATGTTCATTAGCTACTTCCCATTCCCCATTCTTTTATTCTCCAGTAAAAGATTGGGGACACATGTAGCTCTCTTTCTCTTTCTCTCTTCCACCATCAGAGGAGCATGCATGCTGGATCCCATGTTCTTGAAGCCTTTGTCTCTGAGTCTTTCTTCCTTTGTTGTGTTCCCTCTCTCTATTCCCTTTACCCATTTTCCCTCAGTTTCTAACTCTCCTTCTCAGGTGTCCCCGCCCACAAATATATTAATTTGTGTCTGCAGGCAGTCATACTCCTTGAGCTAGATAAAACTGTTTCCTATGAGGAGAAGAAGAGATTAGAGCTTTTTATCTCTAAAAATTTTGGGGACATGAGATCATGAAATTCACAATTCCTTTTGGCCCTCTGAAGGCAGTAAGTGCTAGCTGCTTAGCACAATTCCTGGAACATAATAGGCGTTTGGGTGCTTAATAAATGTTTATTGATTAATTGACTTCTAAAACAAATTATATGAACTGTTTCTCTCCCCATGGGAGTGATGACTTCATCATCATCATCATCATCAACAACAGCATCATCATAATTTTCACAACTCATATTTATCTGTCATAAATTTAACAAAATGATCCACATGTATCATTACTGATCTAATGATATTGTATCACAATTATTTATAAATCATAATTATCTGTGTGAATAAACCAAACAAAAAGAATTCTCTAGGTCATGCCTCTTATATTATTAAGGATCTCTTTGTAGCTTTTTTAGTGTGCAAAATGGAGAAGTGAAGAAAGATATGAATCAGAATACACAGTTTTAGAGAAAATATGCAATTAACTTTTAAAGATTAAGCAATGCATATCTTATCTAAACAGTCTTGTGAATTATCTTATTCACTAAGCCAACTCAACATTTTGCCATGAAATTCTAAACAAAAGCACATTTAGATTCACAATGAAGTGTAATCATTTGGATTGATTTTACTCCAGCCCAACAGTAAGGCCCAAAGTAATCAGAGAGGCCAAATCTAGAGTCCAGTCAGTGAGGCAGCTAGCCCTTTGATATATAGCTGCTGAAAAGGTTTAATCCAAAATGATCATTTACATGCTGACCATGTCCAGTGTCTACACTGAAGAAGAGAAGAGAATATTCAACAAAGCCAGAAAGGAGAGGGATTATTAGACTTCAGTACTCAGGCCAAGTGATTATTTGTAATCACATGCAAAAACTGACTTACTTGAGTTTCTATTTTGCCAGCTACAAATAGAAGAAACCAGGACAACACAATAGTTAATGTGTGTATATGGGCAAATCCTCTTCTGTGGTGCAGTGAGTTAAAAGTTCAGTAATGGAATGCTACCAAAGACCATTATAGCATTTTTTTAATTAGTCAGCTAATTAGTGATGAAGCCTCATTATATTTCCCTTTTCTAAAATGCTGTTACCTTTCCACATTGAAATTTTCTATAGGACAACAGGGAGTTTTTTTGTTTTGTTTTGTTTTGTTTTAAAGAGGAGATCAAGGAATTTAGATTAGAGAGTAGAGCTGAAAATTTCCTTTTTTATCTTTTTAATTTAAAGATAAATTCATTAAATATTCTCTATTGTTTCACTGTTGTGAGGAATGAATTAATCTTAATAATGGAAACCTATGGCTCCTTTATTTTTAATTCATCATCATCATCATTTTGATGGTGATGAATCACTCCCTCCTAGCCTTCCTAATGGAAAACAAAGAGCTAGTAATGATTAGTTAGGAGAAGACCCTAATTTATTTCCTGGTTCTGCTTCCTGTATGACCCTGAACAAGTTTCCTCCCAGCTTTTGACCTCAGTTTTCTTGTCTATAAACTAAATGGCTCGCTTCAGCCCCAGAATCCTCAGATATCCACTGGATGTGCTCTTAGAAAAATCAACAAGAGCTTTTTCCTTCTGTCAGTCTTTAGGCAACCC
Organism: Gracilinanus agilis; assembly: GCF_016433145.1. Lineage (NCBI taxonomy): Eukaryota > Metazoa > Chordata > Mammalia > Didelphimorphia > Didelphidae > Gracilinanus > Gracilinanus agilis. The sequence goes on from NC_058131.1 coordinate 142,834,484, forward strand.
TTATATAAGAGAGATGTCTGAGACTCCTCAATGCTATAACACAGGATCTGAATTCAGGTCTTTTTGACTCCCTGTCTTCACTCAACCCACTATATAACATATAAAGCTGTATATAAATAGACTTTTTAAAAATAGATGAATATTTTGAACACTCTGTGGATGCTATGGTGATTCCTTCCATAAATCCAGTACTCTGATAGTTTCTGCATATTAGGACTCCAGTTCTGAAAGGTACAACTCTGATTATCCCCATTAAGCAGAAGGAATAATAGAGGTGCTTCCCTGAAAAAAAAAAGCCATAGTCATTTAACTTTCTAATAGTCAAAGGCATCCTTTATTTGGGAATAAATGTAAGAGCTCAGGAATCCTGAGCCCCAGGTTTTAACACAATAACTTGCTGTTGTCCACAGATTATGTCTATTCCTGTTCCCATTTTCCGCTAAAGCTTGAAGCTCAAATTTCCCCAAGGCTAGTTTGGTCCCTAAGCAGATGAGTGATATGTTTTTCTAAAAAGAGATTGTTTATGCATCAGATTTGCAGGGAAGCAAGTGTCTGAGGTGGATAGCAGAAGTGTATTCAAATCACGTGACAGGAAGGGTGATATGACCTTCACAATTCCTGTTTGACTAGTATTTTAGAGAGAAAGAAAAATAAAAGAGGAATCATGTTGGTTTATTTTGCTGAAAGTCAGTAATCACTGGTAGGAAATGGTTATATTGTTCCATTGCACATATTTTACAGCAGACAGAATTACCAGAACTCAAGTCTCAGATGCTGAGAAAGGCAGCCTGCTCAACAGTAGACTTAACAGCAGACTCTGCTCCTGGACCTTGACCTTCCACATTGCTATACTTAGGGCACTCAGGGAATTGCCCATTCATCACACTGTGACTGAAACTAGCATTTCTTTTGTGATAGAGAAGCTGGAACCTTTTAACATTTAATTTTCCATTAGCTTTGTTGTTCAGCTATATTTTATTATTACTCATCCTGATAAGGTATTTGCAGAACTGCTGTAAGAAAAGCCAAACATACCTAGTGGTGTGAGAGCCCAATTAACAAGCTTTCCAGATGGAGCCAGCCCCAATTTTTTTTAAGTTTTAAATGAAAAAAATGTAAAAGGAAGGCATCATTTAACTAAAAAAAAAAAAAAAAGGACATATAAAACTATGTCTTGCTTGTTTCTAGTTATCTTTTCTTTCTTTAGAGCAGTTAATCAGCCTAGGATAGTGTAACACTGGCTCTTCTGGCTATCACTTCCCTTCCCCCAGGGTTCTCCAATAACCATATAGAGATTTAAGAGTGTATAGGCATGCTGCCATTGGCTCCAGCTCCCATTAATTGTGTTCCTCCAATTGTAGGAATTGCCTACACCTTAATTCCATTTAACTACTTAATAGACTGCTTAACTTTTACAAAGGAATATTTATATTTGCTTCAAAAGAATAGCAAGAATAAATACACAAGAGCTAGCCAGGTGGCTCAGTGGCTACAGAACCAGATCTGGAGATAGGAGGTCCTGAGGTCAAATTTGGCCTCGGACACTTCCTAGGTGTGTGACCTTGGTCAATGCACTTAACCCCAATTGCCTAGCCCTTACCAGTCTTCTGCCTCGGAACTGACACTTAGATGAAGAATATACAAATCCATCCTTTCATCCCTAAAAAACACACCACCTCATACTCTGGCAAAGTCAGTAGGTTCACTGCTTAGTTCAATTCCTGTTTAGCCCAGTTCCAAGTTCTAATTCCAGTGACCGCTTGGGCTCAAATTCTAGGTGCCTAGTCTTCTCAGAACCTCCCAGATGGACAGGTGTCCTGGAATCCTGCTTCCAATGTTGCCATGTTTCAATGGGGATTCCATGACTTGCTCCTTGAACAAGAAAGGAAAAGAGAAAGAAACAAAATGAAACTTTAGCCCCATGCCTGTTTCTGAAGGTCTTAGGGGAAAAGAGGAGGAGGTGGCTTTTTTGCCATATGAATCCATGTATGTGTACTTATCAATAAGTGTCCTTTGTATGTGTGTTAAGACACATATATCTACACAGTATGTGCATGGCATGTTGTGCACGTGTGTATGTTTATGCGTGTATTGTGTGTATACATATGACTGTGTGTCTATGTATCATGTACCACACATGCACACCCGCCCATTATACACATAAATACATGAACAAAACACACAAACGTATATAGTGTAGCAATATACACATGTGAGCACTTTGTATTACACATGGAATTGTACATATGCCATGTATGTTGGCATGTGTATTGCTCTAGTGTACTTTCTGAGTGTATATGTATGTGTGTACTGTGTAGTGTGGCTGTGTGTATAGCTATCCCCATATGTGTTTATTGTACATGTGTAGGTATATACATTCATCCACACACAGAAAGTGGGGAGACTTTCCCACTGTGATAGTTTTCCAGACAAAGACTAACCAGCCTCTGTAGCCAAGAAAGGGCTCCTCTCTCTCTCCAGACTCTAGCCCCAGTGGGTGGCACAGAATGTCTTTCTCAGAAGCCGGTCTCTCTATTTGAGATGATGTTGGCATGCTACAACTCCCTGTTATTATGGATATTGGGGCTGAGTTAGAAAGATATTTATGGATTTTGATATTCAAGAAATAGCTAATTGTTATCTTTGTAAATCATGATAGTTATTGGAGCCTTTTTGTGCTGTTCCTGTGCTTGATTTGCAAAATGTGATCCCAATTACCTTCTGTCTGAGAATTGATACTAAGCATTGGTTCACAGGCAGAAGAGTGTTAATGGCTGGGCAAACAGGGTTAAGTAACTTGCCTAGGGCTACATATCTAGGAAATGACCTGACTCTCTATCTGTTGAGCCATCTAGCTGCCCCCTATCAGTTTTATAAGTACAACTGGGTTATTTAAAGCATAGATCATCCTTATTGAATATAGGATCAGTATTCATGACCTCGCCATTCCCTCTTCCATTATTAACATCAAGATAGACACAGGAATTTCAAAAAATAGGGTTGGGATACAAATCCTCTGTTTTGGATGTGTCTCCATGGGAATGAAGAGGAAAAAACTTAAAGGAAAGAAGTCCTGCAAAGGTGACATTATGAGCAATGTCTTAATGCTTTATACATATAGCAACACGCATGCACGTACACACATGTGCCAGAAAACTGTAAAAGCCAATGGTATGAGTCTTATTTCTACAGCTACAAACTGAGAGATAGCTATACGCACTGGTCAGAATAGGAGAGGGAACCTCACTCTCTTCCTACAAAGCTATTGCAGAAGAGCTGTGGGTAGCATGAACAGCCAAAGATGCCACTAGATGGGCGATTTCATCTTTCCTGGCCTTGAGGCCATAGTCTTGTAGATACATAGAAGCCTTCTCCTATCCTCAGGGAATATAGGCTGTGCATTGGCTCCCGTAGCCTTTCCTTTGTGTATAATCCTACAAATCAGTTAGATTTTGGAAGTGACTCTGCTACTTCTCTGATTTGACTATCTCCTTTTTGTGTAACTACAATTGCGGGGGATGGATAAAGATATGGTAGTTGCAGCTTAGGAGGTCAGCTAGATCATGAGAGCAAAGAACCAGGAGATGAAGCAATCTATAAAGTTGGATGGCTCCTGCAAACCTTTCATTGCAACAGTGAAAGGGAGAGGTCCATCAGTGAAACATGGTCATTATTGTGCAATTCCCCATATAGACTTCCCTCAAACCTGTTATATGTATCAGGGGGTACATATGGGTTGTTCAGGGAGAACTAGCACCTCTGGCATGAAGGTTTGCTGAGCCCTTTTCAGGGCTGCTCCTCCCAAACTCTCACCTGTGACTCCAGCAGCCACATCCCAATAAAACTCTCTATAGACATCCTAAACCAGGTTGAGGGTAACTGACAGGGCTCAAACCCATTAGTGACTTAGGGAGATGTCTATGCCTGGCATAGCAAGACTTCCTCTGGCAGAATGGGCAGATAAGAACAATTTGTTCCAACGGCCATGAAGGCTGCTAAAGCAGCAGCTATAGAGCGCTTAGAACTTGGTCAGACATCAAAGATGCCAAGGTCATACATACACTGTATTCCAGGCCATCACCAGTCATCCTGACTTTTGTCTTGCCACTGACCTTAGATGACTCTAGAAGAGAGAGAGAGAGAGAGGCTGAAGACTTTGTGTAACTTTGCCTTCTTTAAATCCAATTCAATAGGGCAGGTAGGTAGCACAGCGGATAGAGAGCTAGATCTGAAGTTGGGAGGATCTGGGTTTAAATTTGGCCTCAGACACTTCCTAGCTGTGTTACCCTGGGCAAGTCACTCAACCTCAATTGCCTAGCTCTTTCCATTCTTTTGTCTTAGAATTGATACTAACAGAAGGCATTACAGGTAACAGTCTAAAAAAAAAAATCCAATTCACCAGCAAGTCAGGATTTTATTCTATAATGTCTTCAGTTTTCTTCCAAAACGAAGGACAAATGACAACAATAACTGGTTCTGGCAGGTCATTTTCATTTATCATCTTTTTGCCTCTGGATCAAATTATACATCTCAGAAGGTCCAATTTGAGGAATATCATTGCTTCTGGCAAAAAAGCTCATCCATTAGGCTACAGAGATAGAGAGCAAAAATCTCAGATGGTGATAATATCTAGAATTTTATAATTGTAGCAGTCATCATTCCTTACTATTTAAAAAAAATTAAATTAGTACCAACATGTTTCAGGGAAGTAGAAGAGCAGAACTCCTCTATTCACTTCTTTCTGGACAACTCGTCATCTCTAACACCTGCCTCCTAGAGTTGGTGTGAGAACAAAATGAGGTGATATTTACAAAGCTCTTTGCAAATTGTAAAACACTCTATAAATATTCATTTAAAAATCCTTTTATTTTAAATTGAAGCTACGGATCTTTAACAATAGCCCTGAAGATATTGAAGCACAAATTGAGACACATTCTTACAAATGAGATGAAATTAGTTTACTCTTTCTCCTGATATTTGCTGTTTCACCCAACAGAACACAGAAAAGAAAGTCACTAGGATGGTGATGGCAAACCTATGATATGTGTGTCAGCACTGACACATGTAGCCGTTTTTGATGACATGCAGCTGAATGTAGCCGCATACAGAGAAGTATGGGGTCGCACGCCAAGGATGAAACATTTGTTGTAGTGTAGTGTAGACACTCTGTGCACTATAGATGACAATTCTACCTATATTAATTTACCTATTTTGGTTAATTAAATATGTATATATTTATATTTTATATATTACATTTATATATTTATTTATCACGACAATTATATATTTATATATTACAATAATATGTTATATATTACAATTACACATTTTTGTTATTTAAACTATAAATATTGTGAAATTATGGTTTTTTTCTTGAAGCGACATACCACCAGAGTTATGCTTGGTTTTTTGGTGAATTTTGACATACTAAGCTCAAAAGGTTGCCCATCACTGAGGTACTTAGGAAAAGAGGAAAGGGCTTCAAATGGATACTCTTCCTGATGAAGATGAGAGAAGGTGGTCCAAAGAAGAGACCAGAAAGTAATATCTCTTGCAGTAAGAGTTCTTGCTGAAGTCTAGCCTGTTCTATGGCCTCTCTGAGGGTTGGTGGCAATATCATCTTGTGAATTCCAAGAACTGTATATGTTGAGGAGTATTTGGGGTACTCTTTTTTTTTTTTTTAACAGATGTGTCAGAATTAAGCTGAAAGAGTCCAACTTTGTTAAAAACAGCAAGTTGCTACCTCAAATGAGTAGCCTTACACACTTGACAGTGACCCTTTTTCTGAAACCTGTTGTTTTGGCAAAAGCCAAGGGGGATACATACACACAATGAGGTGCTAATTGACTTTGACACTGTAATAACATTTCTCAGTGAAATAATACATTAGTATTCAATGGTCTGAACTTTATAAAAATGGGTGAATTAAATTATGTTTTAATAAAGGTTAGATATATGTTCTCTAAAAGTGACAGTAATATCCAATTGTTATAGAATGTGAAAAATGGTCAAGGTACTGATCTCTTAGAAATATTTGCACCTAGAAATTTGAGAAACTAATCAATGCTCAGTTTTCAATTTTTAACTTGTGTTCTCTCTCTCCTTCTCTCTTTTCTTTTCAGTGTCTCTCTCTTCCCTTCTTTCTTTTCTTCTTTCTTTTACTTTTTCTAACTCTCCTCCTTCTTTCTCCCCTACTTGTTCTCCTTCATCTTTTCTTTTTCCTCATTTTTAGGAGTTCTAAGCTAAAATATGACTGCTAATCCAGGACATTACAGACTTTATGTTGCTACTAATGGGTCTTTTCTTTCCCTTTTTTTAGACTCTCATCTTCTGCCTTAGAGTTGAAATAAAGTGTCCCTTCCAAGGCAGAAGAGCAGTAAGGCCTGGGGGTAATGGGGGTAAGTGACTTGCCCAAGGTCACATTGCTTGGAAGTGTCTGAGGCCAGATTTGAATCCAGGACCACCTTGTTCCCAGGCCTGGACCTAACTACCTCTTCCAAGCTGTTGAGATACCTTAGTGGGATTTGCATATTATTCAGATGAGGGGGAATATAATCATCTTTATACAAAAGGAGAATCATCTCACTGGCAGCTAAGTCAAGGCAGATTTAGGAAATTGAGCACACCTTTCTTCACAAAGACAAACTCAACAGTGAATAAATTAAATTGAGGCTGGAGTGAACTATTACAAGTAAGCTCACTATGGCAACTTGGGACCTTAAAACATTTTATTATCTCATATCCTGACTCACCTGAATGAAGAGATGGAAATATATGTGCATCTTCAGTGTTGATGGGTATTCCAGCTAAGGATATAGCTGATTGTTAATGCTTGCCACTGCCTTCTCCTCCCCAATCCACTTATCTCCAGGATTTAATCAGTCACACTCTTGTTAGAACAATTAACTCCTTTTTTAAAGCTTGGGGACAATATATGGCTCTTTAGATATGTCATTCAGTCAATAAGCACTTACTAATTGCTTGTTATTTTGTGCCAGTCACTGTGTTAAGCCTTAGTGATACAAAGAAAGGGGGGGAAAAGGATGGCTGAGAAAGCAGGCTTTTAAGATGTTCTGCTCTCTGAGAGCTCACAATCTAAAGGGAGAGACAACCTGAAGCCATCTATGTACAAACAACCTAAAGACAGGATGAAATGGAAATAATTAACAGAGGGAAGGTACTAGAATAAAAGGATCAGGAACATTTCCTATAGAAAGTGAGATTTTAGTTAGGACTTGAAGGAAGCTAATGAAGCCAGGAAATGGAGAGAAAGTTCTAGTCATAGAGGATAATCAGTGAAAATGTTTGGAATCCAGAGATGGAATATCTTACATGAAGAATAGCAAGGAGATCGGTGGCACTAGAACACAGAATATGTGGAAGAGTAAGGTATAGGAAGACTGGAAAGGTAGGAAGGGGCCAGGTTATATAAAGGCCTTTATATACCAACAAAGGATTTTATATTTTATAATGGAAGAGATGGGAGCCATTGCAATTTATTGAATACTCTCAAATAGGGTGGAGAATCATAAATTTAGAGTTCTTCTGCTGTTTTATGGAGTTTATATCAGAAGAACTACAATAGCTCAAAGTCCTTAGCTAGGAAATTTCCTAAATCCAGGCCATGCAGAAGTTTGGGGAGAGAATTTTCCCAAGGGTTGCTGCTGGGGGTATCTTATAAAATATTGGGTTATGGCTGCCCTGAGGGCCCAGCTATAGTTTAGAAAGGGGGATGGCTAGAACCTTTCACTTTTGAGCAAGAGGGTATAATGGGAAGTGTTAAGTTATATGGATAGATTTGTGAGGGAGGTAAACCCCATAATTGACTATTGCAGAAAGGATGAGTTATTAACTATTTTCCCAACAGCTGATTAATTGTTCATATAACCATTAAGGTCAAGCCATGACCCTAAACTTAAACTCTGGGCCTAATGTTCAAAAGACTTGGTTTCTAGCACCGGTTCTAGCAACATGACCTAGTTGAGTGACTTAGGGCAAGTATCTTGACCTCTTTGTCCTTCATTACCTTACAACTAGGGGAGAGGATTAGATAAACTCAAAGATCACTTTTTATACTCAAATTCCATAGTTTTTTTTTTAAACCCTTAACTTCTGTGTATTGACTTATAGGTGGAAGAGTGGTAAGGGTAGGCAATGGGGGTCAAGTGACTTGCCCAGGGTCACACAGCTGGGAAGTGTCTGAGGCCGGATTTGAACCTAGGACCTCCCGTCTCTAGGCCTGGCTCTCAATCCACTGAGCTACCCAGCTGCCCCCCCCCCATAGTATTTTTTTTTTTTTAAATTTTTTTTTTTTTTAATTTTAAACCCTTTACTACTTCTGTGTATTGACTTATAGGTGGAAGATTGGTAAGGGTAGGCAATGGGGGTCAAGTGACTTGCCCAGGGTCACACAGCTGGGAAGTGTCTGAGGCCGGACTTGAACCTAGGACCTCCTGTCTCTAGGCCTGGCTCTCAATCCACTGAGCCACCCAGTTGCCCCCTCCCCCATAGTTTTTTAATATGATTTTCTTAGATGACTTTTGGAATTTTATATTTGAGATAACTGAAGTAAGACCTTTGGAGTGGAAAAGATTGCTTACTGTAGTTTTTTACCTTATTGCTTCTTTATGGATAATGTTCATTAGGGTCTTTAGTTCTATTCAGAAACACTTTGTTAAAATTAATTCTAGGAGCAGCTAGATGGTTTAATGGATAGAGAACCAGGCCTGGAATAGAAAGTCCTGGGTTCAAATTTTACCTCAGACACTTCCTAGTGGTGTCCCCCAGGCTAGATATTTACCCCCAGTTACCTAGTCCTTATCACTTTTCTGTCATGGATCTGATACTTAATATAGATTATAAGATGGAAGGTAAGGGGTTTAAAAAACAAAACTCAATTATATTTTATTATCTTTTTACATTTAACTTTTGTGAGGGAGGGAAGGTCTTAATAAATCTCAATCAAAGTTTTAATTTATACTGAAATAATTGTTTAAGAAGTTCAATAGATGGAGGTATACTTGCACAATTAATACCACTTATTTATTTTAAAGTTTTAGGTCAAGCGTTAGGAGCCATAGAAATTTGTATGAAGTCTTCTACTAATAAAACACTACAGACAGGGAAGAAGGAAATTCCAAGTTTTCTGTTCCTTCATGGTGAAGGTTGCTTAATAATTTGGGAACCTGGTTGTGACTCCTCAGTACTTGAATTCTTTCTTTGGATCTTTTTGCAGCATTTTTTCTTTGAGCTGGAAATTCTGGATTTTGGCTTTGATGTTCCTTGGATTTTTAAATTTTGCGGTTTCTTTCAAGAGGTGACCAATGCTAGCTCAGCACTTTGGCACTAGGAAGGACCTCAGAGGCAGTTATTACAACCTATCCTTGAAGGAGCAAGGATCATTTCAGCAGCATTCCATGACCCACACGGTCATTCAGCCTCTACATAAAGACCTCTAAAGAGAAAAGGACTCCTTACCCAGCTCCATGTTTTCTTGTGGAAACAATGTGATAGAGATATCTGACACTGAAATATCAGGTGAGAGTGAGTAGGATACTGAGATAGCTCAAAGCCATGTCCTATGAGGAATGGCAGGAGGAAGGAACTGGGCCATTTAGCTTAGAGAAGAGAAGATCAATCATTAATTGGTAAATAGTTCAGAGTTTGTTGTGAATTGTTAAATAGATCAGAGCTCTTCTAGATGGTTGAAGATATAGGATTGAAGACATAGGGAGATGGTTGACTTTGCTCAACAAAATAACATCCTAATTATCACATTTGCCCAACACAGGAATGGGTTTCCTCATAAAGTAACAAATTCCCCTCTGCCTAGCAGTATTCAGGTAAGGACCTAGATGTTCATTGGCTGGAGGCACCCACATTGAACATGGCCTAGAGGAAATGATCTCCCAGTTCTCCAAGAGGCAATGATACAAATTGGTCAAAGCCAGTTTCTTAGGCCATAATTGGAACATGGCAGAAGAATAATAAATTGTTTTTCTCTTTTCCAAATAAATTCTAAAATTGAGGCCAACCAATGCACAAGTATTGATTGAGGGTGCCAATTATTCAGTCAGTAACCACCAATCGATAAATATTTATTAAGCTCTTTTACTATGTAACAGATAACTGTGCTAAACACTGGGAAACAAAAAGAGACAAGAGATAGACTGTCCTCACAATGCTCAAAATCTAATGGACATTTATTGTGTCTATTGTTTGCAGTGTGCTAGGGCTCAGGATGAAAGACAGAAACTGAGCAGTCTCTGTCCTCAAGGAGCCTCCATTCCCTACATATTAACCACAGTCATGCATTTAAGATAGACAGGGAAATTTGGAAGAAGGATAGAAAAAAAGAGGTAAATTTTGGATTTTCTATTTTCAGATTGCTCTCTTGCTCTAAGAGATCTTGGCAGTTTTATTTTTAAGATTGTTTGAAATGGGATGTTTAGGCTCTTTTTTTTTGGTCATTCAGATAGTTCAGTGATGCTTAAGTTTTTTCTCCTTGAAAAGTTTTATGAGTTAGTGGCTTTTGCTATGAGATATTTAACATTTTCTTCTTTGTTTTCAGTCTTTTTGCTTAATTTTAATAGATCTTGTTGCTTCCTGGAGTCACTGGCTTCTATTTTGATTTTTCTAAATTCTAGGGAGTTTGCTGTTTGAACAAGGTTTTATACTGCTTGTGCCAAGCTGTTAATTCCCTTTCCAATTCTTATTTCCATAGTTAACTTCTTTTCTAATTTTTTCCTCAAGCACTCCCATTTTCTTCATAAAAACATTTTTTAAAATTAAAAAATATTTAACTCTTGCTTCATTTTCTTTAGAAATTCTAGATGAGTGTTTGCTTCAGTTGTATTTTATTCTGAGGCATTGTTATCTGATTTGGAATAATTCTTTACTTCTGTATTTGTCTTGAGCTTTCTTACCACCATAACAGTTCTTTAAGGTGGGATTTTTTTTTTTGTTTGCCAATTATTCTAGCCTTATTTCTGGCTTACAATTTGATGTTTAGCCTGGGAATTTTTGCACTCATGGAGGGAAAATCTAGGTTGGTCCTGTTGCTGCTTTCTTGGGTTGTGTTATTCTTTTCTTTCTGGAATGTTGGGTTATCCCAGCATCTCAGGGACAGGTTAGAAACCTGTAAGCTTTAAGTGCTCCCAAAGTGGTCTGATCCAAGGGCAAAGATTGGTTGTTATCTCCATGGTCTTTGTTGCAAGTTCCTGACCTGGGTTTAGGTCTGAGCAAGAAAAGATTGCTGCTGGACTCTGATCCTATCAGCCAGCTAAGAAGCTCAGTTAGTTAAGAGTAACAGAATTGTAGTTTCCCTTTGCCCTGGAATTCTAGCCCAGGCTCTTTCTCTCCAGGTTGGCCTAGATCCTGGAAATGAGAGTCTACTCTGTGCCTGGAGTCTAAACCATGCTGTTGCTGTTGCTTGCTTCTGAATTTCCTTCTTTTTCGATACACCATCCAGGGTCACCCTATCTGGTAGTGCTATATACAAGTATCCTTATCAATCCATTCTGAATCCATGACCCAGAACTTGGTAGCAGATGAAAAAAGCCACCAACAGAAGGGCTTGGGAGTGTCCTGGTATGAGTCTGTAATTTCTTTTTTCCCCAGTTGTCACATACCTCCTTGCCTATCTGCCTATGCTAAGCTGAGCTGGAATAAATGACTTTCTGTGATTCTTTCTGATTTAATCCGATGGATTTTCTAGATCTCTTTGGAGGGGTTTTGTAGAGGAGAACTCCTAGCACTTCCTTATCATTGAAACATCCTGGATCTTTCTTCCTCTATTACCTTCAATACACTTTGGACAAGTCTTTATCTCTTTTAGAATTGGTTTCTGTAAAAGAAGGACTTGAACTAAATCATTAATGGAAGCCCATCTAGCTCTAAATCCTAGGATTCTGAGGAATAAGCTGCTAAATTGTAAATTATAGGAAATTTAACCACGAAAGAAACCAATCAGCTCATATTTTTAAGAAGGCATTAATGTCACCAAGAAGGGAATGTGAAAAGATAATCATGTGAAAAAAAAGTAGGAATTTAAGTTTCTTTTAAAAAAGAATACAAAATGAAAAACAACTGACTTAGGATAATTGCATTTCTCTTTTCAAAGGCTAATTAAACTATAAAACATAATCATAGTATCATTTCAACAGATCTTGATTGAATTTTAAAATGTTTTCATGCATTTGAAATATGGCTTATTAAAATCTAGTTGTCAGTTAATCAGGGATATTTTTAGATAATTGTAGGTGGGTAAATGTTGGATGGTGCTGGATAATGGAATAGATACTGAATTAAAAACCTTACATAAAAAGATCATCTGAAGTGGGATTTGGTTATCATTGACAAAAGGGTCTCTATCAGCTACACATATGCAGTGAGCTTAGCTTATGCTTTGGGCATTTAAAAGTTCTTATCCAGCTGCAAATAAAGGGAAATATTTGATATATTTTTCTTTAGGGAAAAAACCATGTGACTTAATTTAGTTGAGTTTTTGCACACAAATTGAGTCACATATTTTCTATAGTTCATTTCTAGAAGAAAAACTTTTTGGCTAGCATTGGACTGAGAATCAAAGGCACAAATCTAACCTCTTCTTGCTACTCCCTACTCCCTTATTTGTGTGACCAGAGGTCACATTGATTGTGTGAAAGTCATTACTTCTCTGGGGCTAAGCTCATTTGTTTTTAAAACAAAAGGGTCAGACTAGTTCCCTCTTAGCTCTAAATCATAAAACACAAGGGATCTCCTTAGTAATGAAAGTAAAAAGATGATATGCAAATGAATCTGGTAGATAGATCTTGAGTTCAAATTTGGCCTCAGATACTTTCTAGCTTTGTGACTCTCTCTTGACCATGTTTGCCTAGCCCTTGCCCTGCTATATTAAAGTTGTTACTAGGACAGAAAGTAAGTGTAAAACAAAAAGGAAAAGAAAGAAAAATCTTGTTTCTGGATAAAATCAGGAAGGAGGCCTGGAAACAATTTGGAGTAGAGCACCTCCATAGCTCCACTAAATCATGACTGATGCAAGGAAAAAAAAATGGATGACTATGGACAAAAAGAGTGAAGAAATGAGCTCTTAGACTGGATAAGATAGAGAAGCAGCGAAAATGTGTTTTAGTACTTAGATTGCAATTAGACAAATTTATTATTACCAGAAGTCTCTTGTGCTACGTATGAGTCAGATGACAGAATTTTAGCAATTTAAATTGTTTCTAAGAGATGTGATCTAATCCAGTTGCTTTGACTTAAAGATGAGGAATGAAAAGACTAGGGAAATGAAAGAATTTGTTAAGTCATAAAAGCTCATGACTGGACTAGAACTAGAACTTTCAAGTCTCTAGACATTCCGGACTTTTTCCAACTTTAAATATGGAGCATTCTAACTCTATTAGGGCATATTAAAAGGCCCCTATCATCCATACAATCAGAAAAATGCCAGGCAGAAATACTTGCAAAATAGAGATCTCTGGTGGTGGAGTTCCTGTTTTCTGTTTTGTTGATGAGTAAAGAACTTGGCTCTCCTTGGCACCAGCTCCTGCTTTAAACATAACCTTCAACCAGAATTTCACAAATAACTAGCCTGATTGATCAAAAGATTCACATGGAAGCAAATATGAAAAGAAAGCAAAAGACAAACCAAAATACAGCTAAGTGATAGAAAAACCTTCCTAAGCAGATTCCAAAGATCCCAAGACAGGAAACAAGCCATTGTAAGACACTCGTAAATCAATTTCAAAAAACAGAATAGGTATTCTTGCACTGGCCACCCAGGCTGAGATCATTTAATCAGGGAACTGCTAATTGCTTTATTTTTATATTTTTAGAGAAGGGGGCTAGAGCAGTAGGGACTAAGTTAATTCCAGGTTTATTATACTGTCATTTGATCCTCTGACTAAAAGTTACCAAAGACGCTAAGTATCTCCTTACCTTTACAAAGTTCTGCACCCAAGTCAGTTATTAATGTATTTTAAACCTTTTTCACATTTCTCACTTGGGCTACTTTCAAAGCTTCCTAACAGATTTCCTTTTCTCCCTTCTTGATACTATCCTTCATATAAATAGCAAAATAATTTTCTAAGTGACTCTTCTTCAAATTCCTTCAGTAGTTCATTATTGTTTCTAGGCTAAAATATCAATTCCTTAACCTAGCAATTAAGAACCTCTACAGTCTCCCTCTAACCTCTATTTTCAGGCTTACTAGCCTTCTTGCTCCCTAGATTCTAGCCAAATTGGACTATGCTGGTCCATGAAATAGCCTTCCATCTCCCAAGTCTGTTTATTCTCACAAGCCCTAGACTTGTCACTGGGTTTAGATAATTGATTGTTACCCTAGGCCGGGAACAGTGCTCCTGTACTGTTTCTTCCCAGCAAGGTAAATTTATAAGCTAAGCTTATAAGCAGAATTTTATTAGGTTTATTGTCATTCAGTCATTCAGTCATGTTTGACTCTTCTTGACCTTGTTGTCATACTTTGAGCATTTTAGTACTGTCCAAGGTGTTTTCATTTTTTAATTTGTTTTAAAATTAAGTTCATTTATTTATTTATTTATTTATTTATTTATTTTAGAATGTTTTTCCATGGTTACATGATTCATATTCTTTCCCTCCCCTCCTCCCGCTATCCTCCTATAGCCAGTGCGCAATTCCACTGGGTTTTACATGTGTCATTGATCAAGACCTATTTCCATATTATTAATATTTGCACTAAGGTGATCTTTTAGAGTCTACATCCCCAATCATAGCCCCAAAGAACCATGTGATTAAGCAGTTGTTTTTCTTATGTGTTTCTACTCCCACAGTTCTTTCTCTGAATGTGGACAGCATTCTTTCTCAGAAGTCCCTCAGAATTGTCCTGGATCATTGCATTGCTGCTAATAGAGAAGTCATGGAGTTTTCTTGACAAAGATATGATGTGATTTGCCTTTTCCTTCTCCAGTGGATCACCTTTTGTCAGAACTCTCCACTATGTCCTGTCCATCTTGGGGACAGCATAATTCATAGTTTTGTTGAGCAAGGCAAGCCCCTCGACCACAACAAAGCAGTGATCCAGGAGAGGCTTACAAAGATTACTGTCCCTAAAATGCCCTCTTTTGAACATTTTATATGAGAAAACAAATCTAAATGGGGTCCATGATCAGCAAAAATGAGGAGGGAAATTGTGTCTTTGGTGTGGCAATGGAAAGAGGGTTTACAGTTGGACTCTGAAAAAATGAAGTTAAAGTCTGAGTTCTATTATTGCCAAATTTGTACTACCTTAAAGCAAGTAACTTCTCTAAAGCTATTGCTTTATCTGAAAGAGAAATTATAATGCTTGTACTACCTGCTACACAGGATTGCATTTGGTGAATAAATCAGATAATTTTTATTTGCCCAAGACTACTAACATGTGTTATTGTTTTATCATTAACTTTCCTCCCTTCTTTCAGTGTCCCTTCCTCCAGAACCCAGTGCTTTCATCTTTCCCCAAGTGCCTTTTAGCATATATATATATGATATATATATATATGATATATATATATCTGCACTATTTGTTAAATCATTATGTAATTAACTTTGCACTGCCTTGTCTTTATCATATCTTTTGTTGTATGGAACTATTGTCTACATCTTTCATTCTTGTTTAGTTTTTAGAGATTGTGAAGAGCATTGACTTCAAGGGACAGAAGACCTAGTTTTTTTGGTCCTAATTTTTTTGAGTTGTGTGGCCTTGGAAAGTCACCTAACTTCTGTAAGCCTCATTTTCCTCATCTAGAGATTGAGGAGGTTGGAATAGATATGTTTTAAGATCTCATCCAGTCTTGACCTTCTCTGATTCTCTGGTTATGTCTTGTTAGCCCAACTGGATGGCAAACTTTAAAGAAAGGGGTCTGTTTTTCTTTCTTTTCCTTGCAAAGGACAGAATGCAGCCTTAGCAACCTGGTCTTACATAAAGTAAATTTATTTGTTTGACTTGCCCAAGGTCTCTCCTGAATTAGAATGAAATGAAAATTTTAAACTAATCTACACTGAAGTGTTAGTCATTTAGAGTCATTTTTATTGGAATGTGCTTACATTTAAAAGCAGAATAGGATGAGGTCAGCAAGGATAAAGATAACCTAGAGAGTCTAGACTTTCAGAATAGAGAAGGACTTTGAAATCAGGCCCGAGGAGGCTCTTCTGAAGGGAATGAAGATATTTAACCTATAGAAGCAAAGTTTTAGGGTTACATGACAATTCTTTTAAATTATTTGTTGGTCTTTCCTGTGGAAGAGAGATTGGACTTATCTCTTTTCTTTGGTCCAGAAGGCAAAACTCAGAGCATGAGTAAAAGTCTCAAAAGGGCCCATCTAGATCAGACTACCAAGAAACTTCTTTACTGAATTAGAAAAAACTATAACAAAGTTCATTTGGAAGAACAAAAGATCAAGAATATCAAGGGAAGTAATGAAAAAAAAATGTGAAGGAAGGTGGTCTAGCAGTATCAGACCTTAAACTGTACTATAAAGCAGTGGTCATCGAAACAATATGGTACTGGCTAGGAGACAGAAGGGAAAATCAATGGAATAGCCTTGGGGAAAGTGACCTCAGCAAGACAGTCTATGATAAACCCAAAGAGTCCAGCTTTTGGGACAAAAATCCACTATTTGACAAAAACTGCTGGGAAAATTGGAAAGCAATATGGGAGAGATTAGGTTTAGATCAACATCTTGCGCCCTACACCAAGATAAATTCAGAATGGGTGGATGCCATGAATATAAAGAAGGAAACTATAAGTAAATTAGGCAAACACAGAATAGTATACTTGTCAGATCTCTGGGTAAGGAAAGATTTTAAAATCAAACAAGAGTTAGGAAAAATTATAAAATGTAAAATAAATAATTTCGATTACATTAAATTAAAAAGGTTTTTGTGCAAAAAAACCCAATGCAACCAAAATTAGAAGGGAATCAACAAATTGGGAAAAATATTTATAACAAAAAACTCTGACAAAGGTCTAATTACTCAAATATATAAGGAGCTAAATTGGTTGAAATCAAGCCATTCTCTTGGGGACCATTTTAAATAGTGAAATTAGCAGGAAAAAAGCACTCAAAAATGCACAAAATGTGGCACTACATGGACAACAAGAAAGGCCCTTATTTATAATGAGTGTTGTACCAAAAAGGCAGAGAATCACTTTGCATGATCTAAGCTGGGAAGGGAATTTGCTTGGTGGGGAGATTAAAATTTTTCTCTACTCTGTACTTGAAGTGGCATGTTGGTCTGGGGGTTTCACATAAATTTTAACAAGTAGGCAAATTTGTAAATAAAGAAGCTGCCAATAATGAGGATTGACTGAATATATATGCATACATATACATACAACATAACATGCACAAACACAAATTTTGTTCATATGAATCCATACATTTGCATGTATGGATTATACATGTATGTTCACAGTGAAGCATATATATGAGTATATATTATACTGCTACTATGTTGTGGTATATATGAACTGCTAAAAACTCTTTGTGGTAAAGTGGATAACTTATATATAATATGTGTATTATGTATATGTGTATGCATGGTATAAAATAGATATGTATAAAGTGCTAGATGGTAGAACTAGTTCTTACCACCAACCAGTTCTCACATTAGGAAAATTAATATTCACAACCAAATTCCTAATTCCTTCCTAAAAGTTTCTTTGCTGATGCACTAACAGGGCCTTTGGGAGGTAAATCACCCAGTGGTTTGGAAGATTTGGTGGAGTTTTATCTATAAGCAGAGTAATCAAGTTGCAACATCTGCATGTCCAGTTTATGTTTTAAGAATGTCTCTTTGAAGAAGAAATAGTGTTGAAATGTCAAGTTTCTTCCTTGCTACTTGCCTCTTAGCCTCTCTTAGCATCCCTAACTTCCTGCAAACATTACACATATACACATATATATGTACTATACACATATGTATATATAGCCTCCATATATAACTGATACATGCACATGCTGTGTATGCACAGAGATATAGACACTGTCTATATATATGTATGTGTGAATACTATAAATACCCATACATATATAATCTTCTCCTTCCTCTCCCTCCCCCATACATACATATACAGATTTTTTTGCCTTGCTCTTCCACCTTCTAATTTTCCTCTCTAATTCAGTTCAGTTTCCTAATCCTCAGTTCTGTTTGCCTTTGTTAATTCCTGCCTTCTAGATCAGCCCAATTTTCTGTTTATCTCTTTGAATTTTAGTTTACATAATATCTTTCATCTCAGACATCTATTTTACCCCTGGACCTGCTAATTACCTTTATACAGATGAGGGCAGCCATGGAATTAAATAGTAGAGGAGACCAGGTTACATGCAAATGAATAGTTTTGTAATGAGAACACACTGTTGTTGTTCTTTAACAGCCATATTCTATGGTTACAAGTCATATTATTGGAAGAGAACAAATAATGAAAAAGAAAATTAAGCTGACCATGATTTGTGAGCAAAAAGTGGTGTGAAGCGCATGTAGCATAGAACTTTCATTTAAGTGACTGAGCTGTACAGTGGATATAGAAAGTGCTGAACCCGAAGTCAGTAAGTTTTACTGTTCAGTCATGTCTAACATTTGGAGTTTTTGTGGCTAAGACACTGGAATGGTTTGCCATTTCCTTCAGCTCATTTTACAGATGAGGGAAATGAAGCAAATAGGGTTAAATGGCTTGCCCAGGGTCACACAGCTAGTAAGTTAGTGTCTGAAACCAGATTTGAACTCAAGAAATGTCGTCTTCCTGACTCCAGGATGGGCACTCTTATCTACTGCACCATCTAGCTGCCCCGACAAGAAAATACATTTTAGGATACAGGAAAGTTAGAGTTGAATTTTATTGGAAAAAAGGTGATACTATATTTTTTGAAATGCAAGGAAATATTTTAAATACAGAAATATTGTTAAAATTTAAGATATTTTAAATGCAGAAAATATCTTTAAAAATTTAAATTTAAAATGTTATAATAATACATATGCTTCCTTACTGATATATAAAGAATGACAATACATTTAAAATATAAGCAAATTCAAATTAAATTTATTATTTTTTAAAAGACACATTTCAGTGGAAAATTGTTGCTGTTTGTCTTGAACAACAATATTCGACTAGAGTGGACTTTTGACGAGGCAACACGACTATTGAATCAAAATTTAAACATAATAAAATATGAAAAATATCTGTGATTTCTATTGATGACAGTCAAAGGCACTGTTCAGACAACTCTAGCTCATTACCTATATTCATAATTGAAATTTCAGTTAGAGGTTAGTGAAAATAAAGACATATATCTTTTCCTACCCAAATTCAGAGAACCCAAGATAGGAATCCTTAGTCAAGAGGAGCTCTTAAGATTCCTATATCTTTGATCTTAGAAAAAAAGAAATACCATTGTAACTGAATTCTACAAAAACTTTTCTAAGTTAAATCATTTTTATAAATAACCATGAAAATTTCCTCACTCTAGAAACACTGTGTGCTATTGGTGGAGTTAGCTGTTTTGCTGATCATTATTGCAGTTATGGTTTAGACAAAGTTAATTACTGAGGCCCTGGGGAAATACATTTTATTATGTTCAATGAAGCAAATGATCTTTCATTTCATTTGAATTGCTTTCTTTAGATGTTACTTCACACATTCAGTTACTTCATACATACAATTAATTTTGTAGTGGTTTCTTCTGGAGGCTCTAACAAATTTAATTTAGGAGAGGAAGGGAAGGGAGTGAGCATTTATATAGTACCTACTCTGTGCCAGCCACTATGCTATGCACTTTTTACAAGTATTATCTCATTTGATCTTCACCACAAGCCTGGGAAAAAATGCTATAATGATCCTCATTTTACAGATGAGGAAACTGAGGCAAACAGAGGTTAAGTGACTTGACTAGGGTCACAAGACTATAAAATGCCTGAGGCTAGATTTGAATTCAGGTCTTTCTGACTCTAGGCCCATCACTCTATACACTGAACCATCTAGCTTCCTCTAAATTCCAGGAAAACTTAAAATTTAGAACAATTCTAGAAAAATTGTCAGTCTAATAGACTATTAAGCTATCCATGTCTAAATCATATTGAAGAGGGTAAAAATTAAAATCAAGATGTTGGGTTAGGTTGTTTCTAAGAGCCCTTTCAACTCTAATTTTATGAAAGAACATGCAGATTAAAGAAAAAACTCCTCAAAACCTTGTACTACTCATCCATACTTTTGAAAAGAGATTTTTGTAGGATAGACTTTCAGAAGAATCATTCTAAAATGATAATTTTATAGGTTCAAAGCTGGAAGAGAGGCCACTAAAGTCATCTAATTCATTCCCCTTTATTTTGGAAATAGGAAACAAAGACTTCTGAGAATAAATGGCTAACTTTGTTAAAATGAGGAAATGAAGGAATGGATAGATGAATAAATGTGTATCCCCCTTCTGGGTTATTCCCTTTCCCAACTTGCATTTGTAAGCTCCCTAGAGGGCAGATTCTTCCTCTTGAGTTTTAGAGTAACCCTGATGGTACCCATCTACCCCTGGAATTTAACAATTTAACACCATCATTGGTATGCTTCCCAACAATAATCATTAAGCAGACTTATAGTAACAACAGTTGACAGAAAACATTCCTCTCAAAATGCTGGGCCATATTCTCTCAGAAATGACCCAGCATCCATGGGAAGAGCGGATTTAAACTTAGAGTAAAATGGTGCTGAGTCATGGATATAGGATACACATATGGCAACACATAACCCAACTCCTAGGGATTAGAAAGTCTTTCTCCCTTTGTAGAGTCCTCATGTAGCTTCTTTAGCTGTAACTGAATTGGCTACTTAGTTGAGCATAGATCTACTTTTCTGAATCTATAGCCTTATCTTCTCTCTACCACCTTTCTCAGTGATTATCTTTCTGGATGCCATTTACCTTTCCACCTTCTCTGTTCTTTCTACTCCCAAATGGAAGCATAGTCATCTCTTGGTCCAGTTTGGGTTTTTTTTTTTTTTTGTAACATGGTCAGTGAGGTGCAAGAAAAGAGTATAAGTACCCTTTTGGGCTCACTCCTCGTCCTCCTCCTTGATGCCCTGTGGTAGTCTACCTCCTCTAACTTCTTCAAAGACTGGAATCTTCACTTCTAGACTGGCTAATTGCTGAAATTCCTCCAACTCTTTAAAGCTTCCATGGCGCATGGTTAGCTTGTTTGGGCAGATGATCACACTGTCCTTGACTGAATGAAAAAGATTGGTCATTTCTAGAGGGACCATAAGATGAAAATGCATTGTTAAATTTTAAAAAGTAATAATATATTGCTACATTGTTGTGAGTTTGTTAGAAAATTCCTTAACATTTATTATTTACTTTGTGGTTACATTAATATGAAGTGGGAGGGAAAACTCTCCCTTATACTCTTTCCCCAGCTAAACATTTGCTATCCTTAGAAAATGAACAGGATCATTTGGATTTGGGCAAAATCCATAGCGCAAATTGTTTACAGCTCCCCTTACAAAAATTCAAGCATTTTCATTTCCAATGCCTTCTCCAGTACCTTGCACTAAAGCATCTTAGAAAATCACATGTAGTACAGATCACAAATGGTCCAAAATTCAAATATTCTTCTTTACTTCTAAGTACATCTTAACCAGGGGGTGTTCTGGTACATGTTTAAACTTTAAAAAAAAAACAACAACAAACCTTTACCTTCCATCTTAGAATCAATACTGGGTATTGGTTTTAAGGCAGAAGAGTGGTAAAGGCTATGCAATGGGGGTTAAGTGACTTGCCCAGGGTCACACAGCTAGGAAGTGTCTAAGGTCAAATTTGAACCCAGGACCTCCCATCTCTGGGCCTGACTCTCAATCCACTGAGCCGCCTAGTTGTTCTGTGAATTAAACTTCTAAATTTAATCCACATTATTAACATTTTTTCCATTTCTCCTTAGTGTCCAGACAATTTACAAAACAATGAATCAACCCTGGTTTGTATCATTTGCTGCTTTTTGAGATTTAAGTGCTACATTGAAAATTTAACAAACAGCTCTTGTTAAGGGAGGGCAGGGGTTGAACTGATCCCAGCATGCTCTTATAGAAACAACAAATTGATACCATTTTACAAAGTTCTCACAGATGACTGCTTTTCTTAGGGCTTGCAAAGGGCTTCCCCAACATAAAAATAATAGATAAAAGATTAAAGAAAAAGAAAATCAAACCTCCCATTTTAAAAGAAAACCTAGACCAAAAATACCACTAGAATGTGTGGGGTTTCCTCACAGGGATTAAGTATTTATGATTAACTAGATGTCACAGCCCCCCACTTAAATTGAGAAATCAAATTTTTTGGTGCTTGTGTAATAACTTTGGCCCTATGGCCTGGAGGAGAGAGGAGGGTGGGAGGTGAGATACTTCTCTGAGATACTCCTTTCCTTTCCCACAGAGGGATCCCTCTGCTCAGCTGAATACCAAGTGGTCCCAAGGAGGCTTGGATCTTTGCATTTTTCCTATCTCACTAAAGATATCCCTCTGCGCTAGGCTTATGGGTTCAAGCTAGGTTTTTTTTTTTTTGTTTTTTTTTTTAATCCTTACCTGGTGTCTCAGTATCTATTCTAACACAGAAGAGTGGCAAGGGCTAGGCAACTAGGGTTAGGTAACTTGGGTTAGGAGGCGGGAGACAGCTAGGAAGTGTTTGAGTCACATTTGAACCCAGGTCCTCCTGACTCCAGGTCTGATGCTCTATCTACTGTGCTACCTAGCTGCCTGTCCCAAACTAGTTTTAATCCTTGAAAATTCTTCTGGGTTCCTTAAAACAACAGAAGGAACTCAAAATGTCTCCATGGATCTCTAAAACACAGAAGAAATCCAATTGGAAGTGGAGATAAGATATCTCTAGGTATCTCATCACAGGCAGGGCACATCACGATGTCTCTAGATAACATGAGAAATTTATAGCAAAGGTGCAAAGTGCTAGTCGAGTTTGGGGGGAAAAAATTAAATTTGCAGTAATAAGTAGATGCAATCAGAGTGGCATTTAGTAGATAACACCTAGGGAGTTGCCTGAAGTACAAAGAAGCTAAATAACCTGGCCAGTCTGTAAATGTCAGAGGCTGAATTTAAACCAGGTCTTCCTGACTCTATGTTTAGCACTCGACTCTCAATATTATGCCTTATTATGATGATTTAAGAAAAACTCTTTATCTGTGATTTCACTGATTTGAAGATTTTCCTCATCAGTGCAAATCATCAACTCTTTTATAATTTACATCTTGGTATACTGAAAGGTTAACCCATATTTACCCAGATGATATGTTTCAGGGGTAAGCCCTGAACTCTGATATTCCTGATTCTAAGTCTGCCTGTCGATAGATCCACTATGTCACATAGTTTTTGAATTTAATATAGAGCATTATATATATATATATATATATATACATATATATATATATATTGTTGTTGTTGTTGAAGAAAGGTTTTCTTTAAACAAAAGTTAGGCTACCAGGACATTGGATGGTATTTGGTTTTGATCTTCTAAAAACTGAAGGTGGCTACCAAAATGCTCCAAGGAATAAGAAGTAGATATCATAATTTCACCTTTTCATCATTTTTCTCTGATTCGGACATGTTAAGATCTCATAGGGCTCCCCTGAATTAGCAACATTCCTTAGAACAAATCAAAGTTATTTGTAAATAGCAAGCACTAGTTTTAATAGTGCCTCTGATTGGGCTCGGATAGACAGGGGAACAAAGAAGGTCTGTGAATTACTGGATCCCAGTTCTTTGGCAAAGGGAGGGAAAAGCCAAATTTGGATTGTGAAAAGTGATGTCATTCTTTAACTGGAAGTTGGGAGGCAGTTTGGGCCTAAATGTTTAGGAAGTACTTGAACGAAGCTTACTAAACTCTGTATTTTCATTATTTCAGCTAAAAGAGGGGAACAACAGCTGTCTCTCTTCTTTCTTATCTATTTCTATTTCCCCCACTCTTGAGCTCTTCTCTACTGCTATAAGGGAGAGATAGTCTGAGCAAAGCAGAAAGACTCCCAGATTTGGCAGCAGAGGACCTTTTCCTAATCTGTAATCTACATAAATTAGTCAATATTGCATTTATGTGCATTTTATTTCATTGATATTTGTATTTCATTAATATTGTTTTAAACCACTTAATTGGTTTAAATAAACAAGCTCTAAATCACTGGGCTCACATATCCTTTTCCTAGAAGCTTTCTATATTTCTAAGTATATATTTCTATGATACAGGTCTCAATAATTCCTCAAATATATCCTCAATGCTCACTAAAGTATATATTAGGACCTTGTTTTACACTGACTCAATGAATGTGAATTCAGGTATATGTGATTGGCAATTGAAAAAAACGAAGGTAGAAAAAAGACATAAAATAAAAATTTAATTACACACTAAATACACATGCCATTTCCCCAAAGGCATAGCAGCAGTAAGTCCAATCATGCTCATTCTCACTCTGAGAAGTTTTAGTGTGAGTTATTACATGGTTTTGTGCCAAACACTAGCCTTTGGAGTTCTCCTTTGTAACAAGTTATGTCTACCTCAGAGCTGCGATTCTCTTTGTTTCATTAATGCTACTTAGTTGTTAATAATGGCCCCAAAGTACAAGAATAGTGATACTGGTAGCTCTGATAAACCTAAAAAAAATCATAAAGGGCCTAGGTTTATTTGTAAAAGAATTACTTATGAAATAATAGGATTTGCTATCATATGCAATTTTCAACTTATTCCAAGGGTCTTAGAATATATTGGTCATGTAAAAGAAGGTCCTATTGTAATGGCAAGTGGATCTGCCATCTTCCCTCATTTAAGCTTCCTTATAGCATTTTAAAGTTCATTAGTGTTTGAGAAATGACTCACTCCATCTCACAAGACCTTTGACACTTTCTAACCTTTAATGCTCTCTATAACGTATATGATAACCTTTTTCACTTTTGCTTCCCTGCAATACTTTGGCCTGTAGGGGAAAGTAACATTTAAAGACTGCTTCTAATGGGGAAGGATGAGAGAAATTCCCTTTTTATGAGCAGAAGTCTCTGGTTCTACAAACTGCTTCTATTTTGAAAGTTGCATCACCTTTCATTAAAAGGGGGAGAGAGAGAGAGAGAGAGAGAGACTTAATTTTAGAAAATAGTAAAATGTGGGGGACAGCTGAGTGGGCTCGGTGGATTGAGAACCAGGCCCAGAGATGGGAGGTCCTGGGTTCAAATCTGGCCTCAGACATTTCCTAGCTGTGTGACCCTGGGCAAGTCACTTGACCCCCATTGCCTAGCCCTTACCACTCTTCTGCCTTAGAACCAATACACAGTATTGATTCTAAGATGGAAGGTAAGGATTTAAAAAAAATAAAAAATAAGTTTTTATTATTTATAAAAAATTTTAAAAATAGTAAAATGTGGTGGGGATCAAAGAGAGAAAATGAAGCTTAGGTTTGGAGCTGGAATGGACCTGAGTCTCATTGAAAACTAATATACCCAGGTTCACATAAGTAGTAAGCAGCAAGGTACAATTATTAAACCAAGTCTTCTGACTCCAAATCCAGCATTCTTTCCAGAGTATCATGCTCTGTCTGACTAAGTAAGCTCTGCTTAGATAAGAATCTTTTGAGATTATCAATATGACTAGGTTGATTCATCCAGAAGAAAGGGATCTAAAATAGAAACTGGAATACTTTTTCAATACTCAGAATAGAAAAATATTTGGTTGCCTTTTCTAGAGAGGTAATTAGATCTGACTAGGAAAGCCTTCCTATGAAATTAAGTCTTTCTATTGAATTTATCCAAGATATTTGAATGTGTTTACTTGGGTCTATATTATATTGGAAAATCATAGATACAATAGTAGGAAAAAATTGCTTAAAAAAGAGAGAAATGTCTTAAATAACAATGTCTTCAAAGTCTGTGAATGAGAGAAATTATGCATGCAGAGGAAACTTGGTCTAGTAAATAGACTGCTAGACTTGAAGTCAGGTAGGACTTGGTTCAAACTCCATCACAAACAAGCCACTTAATTCCTCTGAATTCATATAATAATAATAATAGTAATAATAATAAAATAGACTCAGAAGCTATAACAATCATTATTTTCTACTCGGTCCCTACCCCCACCCCCTTCCCTACTCTACTGTCAAGAAAATGTTTAATGTGAATTCCTAGAAGAGCCTTCTTCCTGACTTTGGACTCTGATCATTGTTTTCCATATGAACTGTTTCTATCAGGACAGCTGGAGAATCAACTTTTGTGAGAAATGTCTTGTGCAGGAAATAGATAAAAATGTCCAGGAAATAATCCTTGTCATAGCACTGGTCTTTGAATCGAGGAATAATATGAGTTTCTTTAGATACCCTCAGTTTATTTGGTTTCAATCATAAAAAAGAAGTAGTTTTCCAAAAACTAAAATCAAGATTTTCAGCAAAAGTATGAGAATAGAAAAGAAACATCTCAATCAGAGGAAAAATTAATGATTATAGGTGTGTGTTAGGTATATGTATGTGTGTGCTTGATTCTGTATGCACAGTCAGCTATTACTGCTATGAATAGGAAGTTGGATTCAACTAGTAACGGTCCAGGCAGGGTGCATGCAATTTCATGCATGTTGCCAAAGTTCCGTATACTTATTTGTTGGGTAAAAATTCAGACTTTCCTTATAACTCTTCACCAATTGGCTTAAGTGCATAGAGGCTTGTCAACTGTCTTTTCTTTAAGGAAGATATAATAAGCTAAAAGAGAAATAGAAGGATGCCAAGGAACCTGAGAAATCTATGCGATGGAGTTTTAGTTAGTCCTGGCACAAGAACTGTGTAAGCATTACTCTGGTGTGTGTGTGTGTGTGTGTGTGTGTGTGTGTGTGTGTGTGTGTGTAGGGAGAGAGATTGTAAAGGAGGAGGCCATGTACAGTTTTAGAATCCTCCAGTGAATGGCCCAGAAAGGCTTTGGGAGACAATGTAGTGTAATACACTGCTATAAACTACATTGGTTTCCCAAAGTATTTTGAAAGCACTCACAAAGGCAGAAAGGATAAACTGAGCCATGTGGACCTTTTATGAAGGGATAGATTATGGTTGTGCTTTGCAAGAGACTAAGTGCACAGCACAACAGAGCTATTGTGTGACCAGAGTATTCATATTGAAAATAAAATATTAGCTGGGTGGTCTTGAATAATGAAGGCATTTTATGACTCCAGCAAAGCATATGTATAGCTGACTGATCCACAGATTACACTTACAAAGTCTGGGAGCACACCAGCAGCAGAGGGGTGAAGCAGGCTGGGGTAAAGGTTTAGGATAAAAGAACCACTGATCAAAGGCCCTCAGGAGGACTAAAGAGCTGTTTATCTGTGACCTAGGAGTACAATAGCACCCAGGAATACAATTTCTTTGAAAAATAGGACTTCTTTCCAAGAGGGTCCTTATATAGCCAGACTTCAGAGAGACCGTCTCAATCTTAGACCCAGAGGGAAACCAGAAAGCAAGAACAACAAGAGAAAATTGTGAATAGTTTGGGAAGCTGCCTGACCTCCTGGCCTGAGCACAGTCCTGGGAGTTGGGAGCTGGGAGACCAAATTCTCTACTTTGCCAATGACTTTATATGTGACCTTGGGCAAGTCACTTAACCTTTGATTTTTCTCTGTTCCTGAGGAAGGATCACGATAATGAGCCCTGATGTTAATGGGGTTTTTTTGGGTGGGGTATATATGAAAATATGGATTGTTCAATAATATTTTGACTTCTGGGGAGGCTGGAAATGAATGGTAGGGAGAATCCAGATGCTAAATGCCTCCCATTTTTCTTCTTTTCTTACACAAGTACCTTGGGGTCCTCTTAGCCAGTCAAGGACAGAGGCTGTATTCCAAACTGACTTCATGTTTTTCATTCTGGTGTGATTCTGTGATCTATATTTTTTGGATTGTGGGTCAATCAACTAAGCAACCCACAAACATTTACTGATGTCTACCCTATAGGCACTTGGAAGGAAATACTAAGATGGAACTATTCTTACCATCAAGGAGTTCATAGTTTAAGGGGCAGATTGTTTATTTACACACAAGAATATGCAAAATAAGTACATGGGATTTGGGGAGTTTTTTGGGAAAGAAAGATACTATTAGTTGGGAGAATCAAGAAGGCTTTCATGTAGGAGATAGTGCTTGAGCTGAGTTGTGGGAAGTTTGTAAAGGAAGGTAAGGAAGAAGGAATGGGGAATCAGCTTCAGGGAAAAAAGGAATGGGGATCTGGAAATTCTTCTAGTCAAGAGTTCTGCTATCAGATAACATCATTTTTATCATCATCAAACATAAGATACCCACAGACTGATACATATTCTACAAAACTCCTGTGGATAATCTTTAAGAAGGAATTTAATTTTTAAAATGCAATTAGAATCAACATTAATGTGTCACAGCCACACAAAAGCACAACGCTTAAATGACCAGAGGAATTGGCTCCTTTCACTTCTCAGTCTGAGCTCTTCAAATGGTAGCTGGAGACTAGTAAACAAGGGAGGTGGGCTGCACCTGTCATAGCTTTTCAGTGGATTAAGCAGAACTGGGGTCATTGTCTCAAGCTGTCACTCTTTCATCTTTCCCAAGCATGGCCCCCAACAGGGTCTCCTTTTAATGCTGGGACAGATATTTATTTACTGATTTGTCACAAAACGCTTCACTGTGTAGAATGATTGGGATTACCAGCAGCATGTTAGGTTAAAAAAAAAAAAAAAGAAAACCCTTGTAGTTTTGTGATTTAAAGTTTCCACTGAAATTTGAGCAGTTGGACGCAAGAGAGTTTCACAGTGGGAAGAGCTCAAACTGCTCCATTCCTCTGGACAAATTACTGCCCCATATTAATCCAAGGTTGCAGTAAGTAGCTATGCTCTGAAAATAATGTGGGAACCATGTGTATTACC
Organism: Gracilinanus agilis; assembly: GCF_016433145.1. Taxonomy (NCBI): domain Eukaryota; kingdom Metazoa; phylum Chordata; class Mammalia; order Didelphimorphia; family Didelphidae; genus Gracilinanus; species Gracilinanus agilis. The sequence goes on from NC_058131.1 coordinate 142,863,396, forward strand.
TCTAGATTTTATTGCTCGTTAGGTTGGGCTTTTTTTTTGGTATGCTATCAAAGTTGAATTTTCCAGAGTCTTGGCTAGATTTTTTTCTCTGGATCTCTACATTTTTCTGCCTTCAAATTCACTCAGTTGAATGTCATAGAATCAAAGGATAGGATGTGGCTCCAGTTCCACCCTTTCCTCAACACAGGATTGCATTTGTTCTATCATGATTTAAATTGTATAACAGTTTTTAGTTTATAAAGCATTCTACTATGTATAGTCTGACTTGATTCTTTCAACAACCCTGTGAGATAGATAGGACAGCCATTATGTTTAACTCCATTTTATTTTAAAGATGAGAAGAGAAGGTAGATGATTTGTATAAGGTCATACACCTGGGAACTGTCAGATTCCAAGTCCAGTATTCTTTTTACCATAACTGTCTTCTTTTCTAGGCCAAGCAATATTTAGGGTTAAACATATTTTAAATTAAATAATCTTGGCTGCTTTAGTTGTCTTTCATTGGTCCTTTATACCATTCATTCATTTCTTCATGAATGCATATACTCATGCATATGTATTTTAAAGTGTCATTGCTATCCTTTGTTTTTATATCATTCATTTCACAGGGCAGCTAGCGGCGCAGGCCTGGAGTCCGGAAGACCCATCTTCCTCAAATCTGTCCTCAAACACTTACTACCTATGTGACCTTGGGCAAGTCACTTAACCCTGTTTGCCTCAGTTTCCAATCTGTAAAATGAGAGGAGAAGGAAATAGCAAACCACTCCAGCATCTTTGTCAAGAAAATCCCAAATAGGCTTATGAAGAGTCAGATATGGTTGAAAAAATAACATATCACAATATAACCTTCTTAAACCTTTTTTTGTAATAGAGAGAAAAAGGTTAAAACAAAACCAATTGACATTAAGACTATGTTTCACCACATATGCAATATTCTTCACCCACAGTCCCTTTCTACGGAGAAGGAAATATTCTTCTTCTGTCCTCAATGGCCAAGTCTAGTCATTGAAATCAATTTGAATTTGATGTTTTTAGTGTTATTTTAATTTACATTATTGCTTTGAATTATTCAATAAACATTTTTAAAGCACCTTTTATGTTCCAGGCTTTACCATGTTCAAGGTGGGATGGATATAAAGTTGAAAAAGAAATAGTCCTTGCCTTCAAGAAGCTTATACTCTGGAGTATAGGGAATGAGGGGGAGAAAATATGTACAGGCAAAATACAAAGTAATTTGAGATGGGGAGAGTTTGGGTGGGAGGGATATCGTGGTACTGGAAGCTGGGAAAATCAAGAGAGGCAGGTAGAAGACAGCACCTGAACTGAATTTAGAAGTAAACTAGGGATTCTAATAGCTGGAACTGAGGAGAGAGTACATTCCAAACATGAAGAGAAGCCAATGTAAAGAAATAGAGATGGGAAAGGTATATATGAAGAACAGTAAAGAAGCTGGTTTGGATATAACTAAGAGAGTGTAAGAGGGAATAAAATAAAATCAGGCTAGAAAGGTAGGTTGGCACTAGGTTGTTAAGGACTTTAAATGCCAAAGAGAGGAGTATGTATTCAATTTGGAGCTGCTGGAGTTTACTGAGTAAGGGAGAGATATTGTCAGATGTGCTTAGGGAGTACCATTTTGGCAGCAGTATGGATGGCGTATTATAGTGAGAAGACATTGAAGACAAGGAGACCAAGTAGGAGGCTATTTTCATAATCCAGTGAGAGGTAATAAGGCCCTGAACTAGAGTAAAAGCTATGGGAACAGAGGAGAAAGATTAGAGAGATATTTTGAACACAGACTTCAGCAAACTAAAGAAACTAAAACTTCAACTTTTTAAAGTTAACAACTGAATTTTTCTTAAAAAATACAACTTGAAAAAAGGCTCCTTTTTCCCTAAAATACAGAATAATGTTTTCAGCCCTATTTTCTTGACTATAAGAAGTGTCTTTCCCCTTTCTTTCTCTAGCTCTATGCTTTGGCTATGAAGGGTTGGTTGGAGAAGTTTAAAGTCTGATAGCCTGAAACATCCTTAAAATTTTTAGCTTTTAGCTTCTTTGCCTTCTCTACCTATGTGGAAGCATATTTTAAAAACACCTTTTTAGTTCAACTGATAATACTAAGAAATTATATTTTCTTCAGCTAAAACTCTAGAATTTTCTCTTTAGCAAGATTTTAAAAAGTCAAGAACAAAGACTGAAATCTCTGGGCGTAAACCAAATGTAGGAGTAAAACCTTTTGTCTAGTTAAGAACATTGCTTTTCCCATCCACTGAAATGACTGGGCTATAACCCACCTAAAGGCAGTGCCCTCTTTTCCTTTCAGAAAGGATTAAGGTATTGATCCCAGGACAGAAGTCTTTTTAATCTAAGAGGGAAGTGATCAAGGAAGGAATTCAGTGGCTCTAGTAATTTTAGCAGAACAAGAGATTATTGTTTATTGAATCCAAAACTGTATTTTAAAATAACATGTTATTTTTTAAAAAAAATATGCTTTCATATGGCTTTTTTCTTAATCAAAATTCCTATTCATGTTACTTCTGTTTGTGTTAGGGTAAAAAATATCCAAGAGCATGTTTAGTCATTTTAATTGTGTCTGACTCTGCGACCTCACTGGGAGTTTTCTTGGCAAAGATAATGGGATGCTTTGCCACTTCCTTCTGTAGCTCATTTTACAGATAACTGAAGCAAATAGGGTTAAGTGACTTGCCCAGGGTCACAGAGCTTGTAAACATCTGAGTTCAGATTTGAACTCAGGAAGAGAAGTCTTCCTGACTCCAGACCCAGCACTCTGTCCACAATGCCACCTGCAGCAGCAGCAGCAGCACCAGCACCAGCACCACCACCACCACATCATTTTCTATAGTTCTCTCTATAAGCTAGCAATTCCTAGATTTAGAATAATGTAAAATGAATAAAAATTATTTCTGGCAAACTTGTGCCTAAAATTCACAATACGGTATGTATATCTACGGGTAAATAGATATAGGTATATTTAGATTTAAAACTAAAAAATATTTCTTGACACTTCTACCAATTAGAGTCCCAAGGCTATATATTATTAATGCAATGAGCCATGGAAAATATCAAAGAGGGACAAAATACTTAACTGATATTTCCTTGACTTGGTTCTAGCTGGTTGTAGCCCCTGGAGAGCAGCAGGGACTTCCTAGTAGTGACAAGGGCGAGGGCAGAGAGTCTGCCAGCCCTGGGTGGGATTTGGACTCTACCAAGCTGCAGCAGCAATAGCATCAGAGTAGATGAGGTACTCTTGCAGGGATAGCCTAGAAAGGGACTCTAGAGGAACCTCAAACTAGAGGGTCACTAAGTTGATAGATGTGCCTCCTTTTTTTCTCCTATACCATGGTCTCCTGAAAGTGGATAGGGAGTAATGTGCAAGGGATCCAAGAGACTGAGAGAAAGCTGACTTGGTTTTCAGAATCTCTGGATCTTGGGCAATCCTACTTCAAGAGAGGCAGGTGTGCCCAGGCATAGTTAGCACACCCTTATACACACCCTTATGACTGGGGGGTAGAGTTGCCCCAGACTTTGACCATAAAGGGAATGGCTTAAGATCATTTACTATGCTCTTTAGTGGGGTGTTAAAAAACAAAGGGAACTACTAGATTTATAGGAAACATGTTAGAAGACACCAAAGGAGGACACCTACACACATGCTAACATAGGAAACTTGTAATGCAGACTTGGCAATGGCTCTTTGGGGCTCAGGCATAAATACTGGGTGATGCTGGAATAAGAAACTCTTTAATGATCAATTTGCTGAAACATCAGGAACAGAGAACTATCATTTGGCAGGAAGTGAATACTATTTCTTCCCGAAGCCAGAGTAAAGGACCTCTACCTGCCCAGGGTCATTCCCTTTTTTCTTTTGTTGACTCTGGTTGTACCCAGCATCAGGTACATGGCAGCACTTAATAAATGGTTTGGTTTTTTGATTGACTGATTTTTATTTAGGAATGATGCTTGATTGTTTTCCTTTAGAAACAGCCTGGTCTCTTCTGTTCAATAAGTGAAAGTTAAGTTTCCAGAATTGATCTTTTAAAAAATATATATTTATCTTCTGTCTTAGGATTCATTTTTTTAATTTTAAAAATTTTGTTTAATTAATGAATTTAGAATAGTTTTCCATGGTTACATGATTCATGTTCTTTCCCACACCCCTGTTGTAGCCAATGAGCAATTCCACTGGGTTTTACATGTATCATTGATTATGTCTTAGAATTCATATTAAGTATCAGTTCTAAGGCAGAAGAGTCAATGGTAAGGACTAAGCAAATCAGTTAAGTGATATGCGCAGGGTGACACTATTAGGAAGTTTCTGAGGACAGATTTGAACCTAACTCCTCCCATTTCCCAGGTCTGGCTCTCTATCCACTGATCCACCTAGATGCCTTCTAGTACTGGTCTTAAAAGAAGTGGCTCAAGTTAATAGAAAGTTGAGATTTTTAGATCTTGCTAGGCTGACTCGAGAGTATCTTTTACTTTTGATCCATTTTTTTTTACTTTTTTACTTTTGATTTACTTTTGATTAGATCTGCTCTATAAAGGAAGTTTAAAGCCCTTTTGGATCAAAGACTCATAAAGCTAGAGCTAGAAGGGCCTTAAAGGGTAGTTAGCCCAAATCCTTCATTTATAGATGAGGAAATTATGGCCAGGTAATAAGAGTCAAAAGAGTGGAAGTCAAGCCATAGGTCACACCATTTCACCAATATAGCTTGTGGTTGATTCCTAGAAGGAACTGATTGCTGCTCTCCTCTGGGTTCTAGAGATAACCTGGAGAGGTACTGGCTTCTAACATGGTTGTACACTGGCATGCTTCCCATTGATTATCAGCCTGAAGCCTCAATCAGTTTTTAGAAAAGATTATTTGCTAAGAAAATATAATGAGAATAGGTGGTACAAAACATCCTTCCCACATATGGAGCACACTCTTCCTTCTGCATACACAATATTACCCAAAGTCAGTGGACTCAAATTTAGATTCTGATAACAGGAAGACACTCATATGGCCAAAGAGTAGACTCACAAATCCTGGTTACTAGAAATGTTCTTTTCCTTTTATAGCATTTTCATGAAATTTACTGAAGGGCATAGTATCAGTGGTAGAAAAGTTGTTCTGCTGGGCTGGTTCCTCACATGGCATGGTATTTATGCTGGATATATTTAGTATCAATTCCTTGGCACATCCATCTCAAAGACTCCAGGTCTTATGGACTCTGATACTGGTTCTGCTTATTGGTGGCATCTTTAATGGAACCTTCAGATTTTTTTAAATCACATGGTTGCCTAGGAGAGATAGAGACAGAGACAGACAGAAAGGGAGGGAGAGAAAGAGACAGAGAGATAGATAGACAGAGAGGAAGAGAGACAATGAGAGACACACAGAGAGAGACAAAAACATAACATAGAGAGAAAAAAAGGCAGATAGAGACAGAGAGGTTGAGAGAGAATTTTTTTTCTTCCTTCAAGCAATTTCCTTTCAGGGGCTTAACTAGAACTCCTCTATTAGATTGGACTCTCATTAGACTGACTTCAAACTAGCCTGCTGATTTATACATAGATCTAGAAGTATGTCTGATTCTTTCCACCAATCAAGAGAAATTTCCTATTTGGTGTCATCTCTATCCAATGATCAAAGTACTTTATTTCTTTCAAATGAATTAAGGACAATTTTGCATCTTTGATAGATTTATTGATCCAATTGGTTTGTCTAGGTCTTCTGGTATGAGTTTATTAGTTATCAGCCACTGTACTAGGTAATGGGGATATAAATACAAAACAACAAAAAAGGAAACAATCCCTACTCACAATGAGATTACATTCTATTAATTATGTTAATTGAAATATGGGGTTGGAAAAGGTATATACACACATACATGCATGAAGTGAAAGAAAAAAATTGTCTCATTTTGTCCCCCAAACTTTCAAGAAAAATTTCAGAAGATTCTCTTAACTTTAAAAATACGTGTTAGTAGAATCTCAGTCCCTAAAATGGCAAACCACAACTGTATCTTTGACAAGAAAATACCAAAAGGAGTCAGAATGAGACCCAACTAAAAAAAAAAAAAGACTAAATAACGAACAACAAAAAGAATCTTAATCCTCTACGCCCATTTCATACATTCTTCCTAGTTTCTCATTTCAGGTCTTACTTGAGCAATCATGGTCAGTGGGTGGGGAAGACAGGAAGTGGCAGGACCCACAAAGACTATTTGAAGCCTAACTAAAAGGGGATAAATTTAGTAGGTAAAGATTTATAACTATTCAGTTATGAGATGAGAGCATTTGAATGGCCTAAGTCTTAATTCTGACTGGACACTGCAAGGAAAGTCATATTTTTTTCAGTAATTATTAGTACATTTGCATAGAGAAAGAAAAGAAAACCAAAAAATAAAAATATTAAAAGTCCAACTTATAGCTTAGGTTTTTAATGTCCTTTTTTGTTACATATGAGTTTTCCCTTAGTTATTATTATTTTGGGATAGAGGAATCCAGAATTGGAAGTGGCCCAGGTCTCTTTGGACCCCCAAGAGCCCCTGTTGTCAAGCTTAAGATCAAGTGGCTTAAGATCTTGTTCCAATTGCTTGAAATTATCAGTTGGCATCCAGGTATCTTACAGCTGGTGGGAAAATAACATTTCCCACAAAGCCAAGTATTCAGGGAAGAGTTGGCAAGGAATTCCATTAGCTTCTCTTCTACTTGCTGTTGGGCAGACCACCCTCCTTCCTCACTTCGAACAAGGAGGTTGATGGCTTCCTCCACTTCTGCAGCTGGGGTAAAGGGTCTGAGTCTAGTGCTGGCATCAGCAATGTTCTCTGGCTGTCAGCCATGCATAGAGGAGGATACCTTTGTGTAGTCAAAAGGTTTTGTTTTTTTTTAAACTTCAGACACTTTGACTAATACGGGCAGGGTTGTAAGCTCAAAAATTTACCACTTAATCACATGGCAGATTTCAGCTCTTACCATTGTTAAACTCTTGAAGGTTGGCAGGCCCATTTTGGGGGTGACAATTTGGAGTATAAAGAGCAGAACGGGGCTTTTCTGTTTCAGCTCAGATAATTCCCAAGGGGGGCAGCCAGGAACTGGTTCTCAGGCAGGTCATTTATAATGGTTGTAGTTTTGTGGATTTGCCCCTTGCCCCTCTTCCTCAGAAAACAAGGTAATCCTAGGAAGGACTCATTCACAAAATAGGGAAGAGTCTTTTTCAGAAGAAAAAAAAGTATCAAGAAGAAACCTGAGGAGACTTTTGTGCAATAGGCAGACCAAAAAAAAAAGTGCTTTAGAGGTTCATAAATGACTTTTGTCACTTTCTTAATCTGTAATCGGTGTGATTTGTCCTTTCTAGAAAAGGAAAATATGGACACTGTATTATCTTTCATTTATGGAGCTGTTCTGGCTTTTTTTAAAGACCTCTTTCTGATGTGTGTGTGTATGTGTGTGTGTGTGTGTGTGTGTGTGTGTGTGTGTGAGAGAGAGAGAGAGAGAGAGAGAGAGAAATAGAGAGAGAGAGAGAGAGAGAGCAAGACAGATAGAGAAAGCTTGATAAGCATGGCTCTTTAGCATTTAACAAATGCTACAGAAAAGCAATGTTTCTCTCCCCCAATCCGTCCTTGAACAAAAAAGATTTTTCCATAGGATGACTATAGGCATAAATTTTTAGGCAACCAACTCAGCTTATCTCTCTTGTTAGGAAACTTTCTACTTTTACATATAGACCCCAGATCTTCGTAGCTTACAATCTAGACCAAAAGGACGTGACCAGACATGAAGATTTAAAAAACACATTTCTGAGCCAGTCAGCCAAACACAGGATGCTCATTGATGAGGCTGCTCAGAGCCATTTGGAAATTCTGCAGTAGTTAAACCCTGGATCTTACCTATGCATTAATGCAGCCTTCATAGATAGGATTTTAATGCCAAGAAGGGTTGCCACCACAGAAAGATAATTTACTGTCCTTTGGAGAGTAAATTCTTGGCTGAGGAATGGAATAAATGAGGGCCATCTCCATGGACCTGGTTGGCTTCTGGAAATATCAAGCAACTCCTGAAAGGTTTGTTTCCAGGCAATAATGAACACCCCACTGCCGCACAAGATTGCTTGGCTTATGAGATGGCTCTTTTCCCTACTCCCCCCACCCCCCAGCTAGAAGTCACCTAGACTCTGGAACACGAAATGAATGATGCACCAAACTTTCATTTTAGAAGAGATCAAATCTAGGCATTTAGAACTGTGATTTCTAAGTTTCTGTTTGTTGGCTACAGACTGGGATGGGTAGATAGTGCTCTTGCTTGAGTAAGCTGGATTTAAAAAAAATCTATTTATAGAGCTCATAGTAAATAAATCCAACCAATGTGATAAAATGGGTTAATGTCATATACTAAGTCTTCCACAGAACCACAGCTAATAAAGGCAGGATAACTCTTTGGATCGTTTCTGTCATAGCTCTTGAGTAATTTTCTCAAGCCTGGGGAGTTTTATCTGATCTGCAATGGGGCTGGTTTCTAGACTTTTATTTGACATTACTCCTCATGAGATCACACTACTTACATGTTAGTTATTACCTACAGAAAATCCATGAAATGTAAGCACAAAACATATGGTTTTCAAATATTCTCAATGTTTGGCATTAACTTAAGAGGCCAGGACTGTAAGTGAATGGTGATGGGGCATAAAATCTATAGATTCTAACTTCTCTTGTGGGATTTGTGACTTGGATTATTAATCTAAAATCAGGTACAAAGGAGACGTTAGCCACTATGTTAGGTTCTGGGGCTAGATTAAGATAAAAACATGGTTCCTGATTTAAGGGGGACTTTTTTCTGTATGTTCCAGATGTATTAAAATATTCTAGAGGATCTTTATCTTAACAAAAAGATGTTTCCTACACTAGATGTTTTTTCTTTTAAATTAAAAAAAAAACACCTTACTGATGCTTTTTTAAAAAATACCAGATTTCTCCCAGTATAGCTGCCACTCTTCTTACAAAGATTTCCCTTGTTACAATGAAAAATATGTAAGCAAAAACAAACCAACCAGCAACTCTGTAAGTTGGTGTATATAGGATTGGGCACTCACAGTCACCTCATATCTCTCCTGAGAAGAGGGAGGTATGTTTTAGCAGCTAGGTGGCACAGTGGGTAGATAGGCAGCACAATGAACAGAACACTGAGCCTATAATCAATAAGTTCCGAGTTCAAATCCAGCCTCAAATATGCTTGCTATTTGTGTGATACAGGACAAGTCACTTAACTGCTTTCTCCCTTAGTCTCCTTATCTATAAAATGAGGTAATAGTTACCTACCTCCAGATAAAATGAGATAATATTTGTAAAACATTTTTGTAAACCTCTGTCCTAAAAAATGCATGCTAGTATTATTATTATTATTATCCTTTTGGAGCTAGTATTAGTCACAGATGTAATCTGATTTTAACTGTCTCCAAAATGTTGTGTTATTTCCATTTCCATTATTGCAGCTTTTGTGTCTTGATTCTGCTTTCTTTTATCTTCATTTCACACAAATCTTTCCACATTTCTCTGAATGTCTGATATTCATCAGTTCTTTAAACGCTGCAATTATTCCATCATGCTCATATAACACAATTTGTCATGCCATTCCCCAATCAATGGGAGTTTATTTTACTTTCAATTTTTTGCCATCATAGCAGGAAATTTTTAATTAATATTTTGGCATATATAGGAACTTTATTCTTTCTGGATCTCCTTGAGGTAATTGCCCAGTAGTGTCTTGATATTTTAAATAGTATTTGAAATTTTTTGCTTCATAAAATTCAAGAGATGATTAATTTGAACCGACAATACCTTTTAAAAATATAATATCCTTCCTGGTTTTCTAAGAACATAAGGAGTCTATATGTAGATTTTGTCAGCTAGTGCTTTTCTCCTGAATTAACTGATTTGCTGCACTTCCTCAGAATTTTAAATTCCTTTTCCCTACATGACAAAGAAACATGATGAAGTGGTGGAGAGAGTGCTTTCTTAAAATCAAGAAGACACTATCAAATTCCACTTCTAGCACTTCCCAGTTGTGAGTCTCATATAATCTTTCTGGGTCCTCATTATATTCCTTTTTTTTTTTTTTAACCCTTACCTTCCATCTTGGAGTCAATACAGTGTATTAGCTCCAAGGCAGAAGAGTGGTAAGGGTAGGCAGTGGGGGTCAAGTGACTTGCCCAGGGTCACACAGCTTTGAAGTGTCCTCATTATATTCCTGCTTCTTTGGCAGCTGGTGAGACAGTGCATAGAGCCCTGGGCTTGGAGTCAAAAAGACCAGAGCTCAAATCTGACCTCAGACACTTACTAGCTGTATGACCCTGGGCAAAAATTTAGCCTCTGCCTGAATGCAGCTAGAGAAGCAAGTGGCAAACCACTTCTTTGCCAAGAAAACTCCAGAGATTTGGTCCACAGTATCACAAAGTGTTGGATACCACTGAAGGATTAAATAACAGCAATATCACTATACCATAACAAAACTGGAAATGGATCACACCAATAATAAGAAAAGGCTTCATACTACTTTTTTTTTTTTAATCCTTAACTTCGATCTTAGAATTGATACTAAGTATTGATTCCAAGGCAGAAGAGAGGTAAGGGCTAGGCAACTGGGATAAGCAACTTGCCCAGGAAGTTCTGGGGTCAGATTTGAACCCAGGTCCTTCTGATTCCTGGCCTGGCATGCTATCAATTCTGTTACTTAGATGCCCCTGATTTTTTGTTGATGGTACTTAAAACTCTAAGTCAGTCAACAATGACCAGTTCAGGACAATCCTAAAAAATAACTTAATCTCAAATTGAAATTAGAAGAAATAAGTGCTGAAATCAAGGAGTTATTAAAACATGAAGAAGCAAAAGTTGCATGACCTGATCATTGAGAATCTTCTTTTAGAGAAAACTCCAGAAATTATGGGTAATAATGAAACTGTAATAATGTTCAAAATCACATGTGAAGGAGAGATAGGCATGGTTGAACAGATTTCAAAATCCCTTTTTCAAGTTTAATGGCACAAACTAAGATCCCACTTTTTGCAATAAAACCTTTCCTGTTTCTCCTCAATGTTAGTGCTTTCCTGACTGAGATTTTTTAAAATCCACCTTACATACATATCTTATTTGTATCTGTCTTATTTTCATATTGTTTCTCCCATTAGATTGTGAGGTCCTTGAAGGCAGTGATGATTTTTTTTTCATTTCTTTCTAACCCAAGCACTTAGCATGTTGCCTGTTGAATAGCAGAAACTTAATAAATGCTTATTGCATTGTTGACTTGATTAGCAATGGATGAACTATACTGAAATAGAGTGAATTTTATTTATTATTTATTATTTAATTATATTTATTTATTTTGTTAAATATTTCCTAATTACACGTAAAATTTAAAAAAAATTAAAAAAATTTGGAAGTCCAAATTCTCCTCCTCCCTACTGCCCCTCCCCCTCCTGGAAAAGGCAAGCACTTTGATATAGGTTATACATGTGAGGTCACACCAAACATATTTCTGTATTAGTCATTTTGCAAGAAAACATAAACAAAATAATATAGTAACAAAATATAGAAAGTATAAAAATATATGATTCAATCTGCATTTGGAGTTCATCAGTTTTTTCTCTGAGGTGGATGGTTTTTCATCATGGGTCCTTTGAAGCTGTCTTGTATTATTGTCTTGATCAGAGTAAATGTCTTTCGCAATTGATTATCCTTACAGTTTTACAATATTGCCATTACTGTATGCAGTATTTTTCTGGTTCTGTTCACTTCACTTTGCATGAGTTCATGTAAATCTGCCTAGATTTTTCTGAAACCACTCTGTTTGTCATTTCTTATAGCACAAGAGTATTCCATCATAATAATATATCATAACTTGCTCAGCAATTCCCCAATCAATAGGCATCTCCATGATTTCTAATTCTTTGCTGCCAAAAAAGAGCTGCTATAAATATTTTTTATAAATAGGTTTTTTCCCCCTTTCTCTGATCTCTTTGGGATATAGGCATAGTAATGGTATTGCTGGATCAAAGGGTGTGCTCAGTTTTATAGCCTTTTGGGTATAGTTCTAAATTGTTCTCCAGAATATTTGAAGTAGTCCACAACTCCAACAACAGTGTATTAATGTCCTAATTTTTCCATATCCCTAACAATTACAACTTTCCTTTTCTGTAGTGTTAGCCAGCCTGATAGGTATAAGGTGGTATCTCTGAGTTGTTTTAATGTGCATTTCTCTAGTTGGTAGAGATTTAGAGCATTTTTTCATGTCACTATTGATAGCTTTGATTTCTTCTTTTGAAAACTGTTTATTCACATCCATTGATCATTTGTTAACTAGAGAATGGCTCATTTTTATAAATTTGTCTTCGTTTTCTATTTATTTGAGAAAATGAGGCCTTTATCAGAGAAACTTGTTTGCGAAATTCCCCCTCACCCCAGTTTTCTGTTTTCCTTTTAATTTTGGCTGCATTAGCTTTATTTGTGCAAACGCTACTTAATTTAATATAATAGAAATTATCTATACTTTTCATAATTTCCTTTCTCAATTAAATTTTAAAAAGAGGCAAACTGAGGCAAATTTCCAAGCTAGATACCATTTATTATAAGAATATGTGAACTGATAAATAGGATAAGTCTAATAGTCCTGCCTCTGGCCAAAAGACCTGATTTGAGGGTATAATGTATTTCTGTAAGCAGTGAACAAATAACAGACCAAAAATCATCTAACAGACCAGCATCACAGAGATGAAAGTTCATTATTGATTGTGTCAAGGGAAGTGGGCATAACCCTCAGTCATCATGAGGACTATCTATCTCTATCTCTAAGGAATGCCTTTGTAAATTTATAAGTCTTACCTATATTTCCTGTGTTTGTTGATAAGGACAGACTTACTAGCCTTAATTGTTAAAGATGGGACAAGGTCAGGTTGTCCTAGCTTCTCAGGGATACTCTACAAACTTTGCACAAAATGATGAGAAAATATTTTATGAAATATTGAAAACAGAGTTTTTCTTTATTAGCAGCAATTGTATCCTTGGTACCTTTTTCATGAGGAGGGGATGTTGAACTTAAGCTTCTCCATTTCAACCTCAGAGAAGAGGCTTCAGGTTCAATAGAATATTGTTACAGAATAAAATCAAATGTAAAGTACAGGATCGAAATTAATTCCCTCACTGTTATCTCTTGTGTAGTCATAAACTTTTCCCTTATCCATATTTCTAACAGGTGTATTTTCCCACATTCCTTAAATTTACTTATGATGTCACATCTTTATGTCTAAATAATTTATCCATTTTGACCCTATCTTGATATATAGTATGAGACATTGGTCTATGCCCAATTTCTACCAAACTGCTTTCCAATTTTCCTAACAATGTTTATCAGATGGTGAGTTCTTACTCCAGAAACTTGTATTTTGGGGTTTATTGAACACTTGATTGCTATGGTCATTTGCTAACATCCATTATGTTCCTAATCTATTTCACTGATCTATAACTCTAATTTCTTAGCCAATACAAGATAGTTTTGATGATAACTGGTTTGTAATATAGTTTGAAATCCAGAAATGTTGACCACCTTCCTTAAACTCCTTTTTTATGATTCCTTTGATATTCTTGACCTTTTGTTCTTCCTGATAAATTTTATTACTATTTTTTTCTAGCTTTATAAAATAATTCTTTGATAATCTGATTGGTATGGCACTAAATAAGTAAATTAACTTAGGTAGAATTGTTATTTTTATTATATTGTCTTAGCCAACCCATGAGCTATTAATATTTGTCCAATTGTTTCAATCATACTTTTTTCTGGGAAAAGTGCTTTACAAAAGATGCATTGTGAGAAGATGGCGAGTAGGATGTGAAGCTTCCTATTCCTCCTAATTTCCTCCATGAAGAAGCAAATACATCTCCATAAACCAGTGCGAACAGCAACAAAAACAGATAGAAGTTGGGAGTGAAGATGAACAGCTTGGGATAACTAGGGAGAGAGGAAAGTTCCTGGATTTCCTGACTTCAGTCACACTACTACAGGCCTTAGTGGCAGGAACAGAGCAAACAGAGTGGAATCAACAGTTGACAACCTCACCTTGTTTAATGAACCCTGGAGCTTGCATCTTTGAGGATGCCACTGGAATATGTAGGCAAAAGCCCAGGGAGCAGCTATGTTTACTGTGGCCTCAGATCTGAGACACTTGTTGGCCCATAGCTGGGATTAAAGGAGTAGATGCCACAGAGTCTATGACCATGCCCCAAGGGCAAGAACTCAAGCTTCATTGCTAACAAACAAGGGACATTGGAGCCCCAAGGGCACAGATTAGACATCTGCTCTATCTCAGGCTGTGGCAGTAGAAGAGAGAGAGAGGAAGGAGAACCTATTGGTGAATGTAGTTGCTGAGGAACTAGGCACTCCCAGGAGAATAGAGTCCCTGGTTGCTGTCACAGAGGGAGGTAGACTGTCTGCTTACAGTTGTAGTGACAGGCTTACCCACGGGCTTTGGTTGGAGCACCTGAGGTCAATCACAGATTGGAGCTTGAATGGAGTACCAGTAATTATTCTGACCCTGGACTATAAAAACTGGAATAACTAAATAGGACCGAAGAAAAAACAAACACACACACACAAATCCTGAAACCTGAGGTAGCATACCTTAGCACACTAGGAATTCTGGACCTCCAGCAAAAAACCACTAACTAACTATTGACCTAGACGTTAAAATTAAAAAAAAAGAGGAAGCAAAGGAGAAAACAATTATTGATAGCTATCATAGGGCTAAATAAGATCTTGGTACAAATTCAGAAGATAGTGAAGTAAAAATATCTGCTTCAAAAATAGCAAAGAAATACAACAAATGGCTACAAGCTCAAAAAGAGCTTTTGGAAGAGCTTAAAAAAAGACATCAAAAACCAAATGAGAGAGGTTGAGGAAATATTAGAAAAAAAAATAAGAGTAATGCAAGAAAATAAAGAAAATTATGACAGAAAGATCACTCAAATGAAAAAAGAGATCCAGAAACTAATGGAAGAAAATAATGCGTAAAGAACTAGAATTGGTCAAGGTGAAGCGAATGATTTCTTAAGATAACAAATGTAATGGGGAGATTCCCATTCCCAATATTATCTTTTCACAAGAAATAATAAAGCAAAATCAAAAGAATGAAATAATAGAAGAGAATATGAAACATTTTATCACAAAAACAACTGACCTCAAAGAGAGACTATGGGAATAGTTGGACTCCCAGGAAGTTATGATAAAAGAAAAGAGTTTAGACACCATTCTACAAGAAATTGTTAAGGAAAACTGCCCAGAAATTCCAGAAGAAAAGGGTAAAGTAGAAATTGAAAGAGTCCAATGATCACTACCTCAAAGACTCCCAAAGATGAAAATGCACAGGAACATCATTGCTACATTCCATAGCCCCTGGGTTAAGAAAGAAATATTATAGGCAACAAGAAAAAACAATTTAAATATTGTAGAGCTATAGCTATAATAGCACAAGACTTAGCAGCCACAACATTAAAAAAAACACATACACAGAGGACATAGGCCACAGTATTTTGTAGAGCAAAAGAAATGGGCTTATAATCACAAATAACCAGCAAAGATGAGCATAATCATAAAAGGCAAAAAGCTGATATTTAGTGAACTAAAGGAGTTTCAACTATTCCTGGGGAAAAGCCCATAACTCAGCAGAAAATTTGATCTATAAGAAACACACAAAGGTAATGAAAGACTAATAATAAGCAACACAAAAGGTCAAATTGTTTTATTTCTGTTTTGGAAAATATAATTTATGATCTCTGAGAATGGCATCATTTCAAGGATATTTTAAAGGGTGTGTGTGTATGGATGGAAGATTTGAGAATGAGGTCAATGTAATGGAATGAGTGGAATAGTAGTGGAATAGAGCAGGAGGAGGTAAGGTAGAATGGATAGCTCCTATGGAGAAGGAATGAATGAAGGAGATGCCATGGAGTAGGGGAGGAGAAGGTGGAGGGCTGGTAGTATCAGAATCCTACTCTCATCAGACCTGGGATAAAGAGGGAATGACATACAAAATTAGGAGGGTAAAATTTTTCTTACTGTACAGAGAAACAAGAGGAAAGGGAATTGGAAAAGGTAGGGACTGGGAATCCTCCTGGGCAACTGAGAGAATAAGAAAAGGAAGAGTGGGTTAAGAGAAAGGAGGGCAAGAGGATAAGAAAAGGGAGAAAAGGAAAGGATACCTAGAGAGGAGTATATATTGAGAGGAAGGGTGCTTAGGTTAAGGAATAAGGGAAAGACTTTTAGAAAAAAATAGGAGAGATTTTTAGAATCAAACTCATATCAAAAAGTAGGTGGGTACAGTTGAGGAAATAAGGAAGGAATTTTTAGAAAGGTAGAGAGAATAAGAATGAAAAGAAATGGGGGAAGGAGAAAGTGAGGGATCTTTGTTTGGAAAGGTGGGTCAGTTTGGAAATAGGAGGGCTAAGGAAGAGGATAAGGGAAGATTTTTTGGGAAGGAATGTGAATTGGAGAGGCATTGGTTAAAGGAAATTGGATACCTGAGGAGGATATGGTGGAAAGAAAGGAAGAGAAGGACAAACAGTGAGGAGGAAGAGTTGATGGAATGTATACCTATTAACTATGACACTGAGAGTAAATGGGATGAATTCACCCTAGGGAAGAAAATGGGTAGCAGAAAGAATAAAAAACCAGGACCTGACAATGTGTTTTCTATAAGAAGCATGCTGAAAACGAGAGAGACACAATAGAGTGAAGGTGAGGGGCTAGATCAGGATATACTCTACCTCAGCTGATCCAGAGAAGGCAGAGGTAGCTATCATGATCTCTGATGATTTGGGGCAAAAATGGATGTAATTAGAAGGGATGGACAATTTAACTACATTCTTTTGGAGGGGGGATATTGTGAATAATTGAGCATGATAAATATTGGACCTATATGGACCAAGTTACAGCACCCTGGAAAAACAAAATGAGATACAGATGGAAATAGATAACAAAATAATAACAGCAGGGGACTTTAAGTTTCCCCACTCAGAACTAAATAAATCTAACCAAAAAATAAATAAGAGAGGGGCAGCTGGGTAGCTTAGTGGATTGAGAGCCAGGCTAGAGTTTGTGTGACCTTGAGTAAGTTGCTTAACCCCTCATTGTCTAGCCCTTAGCACTCTTCTGCCTTGGAACTAATATACAGTATAGATTCTAAGATGGAAGGTAAGGGTTTAAAAACATTTCTTAAATTAAAAAAATAAAAAGAAAGAAATAAGAAAGAAATTAAGGAGATGAATAGAACTTTAGATAAATTAACTATGATAGGTATCTGGAGACTCCATACACACTTGCATGAAACTAGTTATAGATCTAAGCCTCATTGTACACATGATCCAAATATAGTTTCTGGTGGGACAATAATGTATTAGAGAGCATAAGTAGTCTGCAAAAGTTTTATTTTAACATTCATTACACTATTGAGATAATCCTGCTTTCCTGAGGGATTATGGCATTAGAACAAAAGTTCTACTGTGTATGACCAAACTGAAAAAACTTGGTTTTGGAAAGAGTATAGTTTCTGCTGCTCAATGATCACTCTAGCTAAATATGGCCCTGGTAATGTATGTTAACTGAGATGGATTAAGTTGATCAAATGAAATGCTGATAGACACACAGAAAAACAGACCTAATATTCTTATATTGGTAGCGTATTTATGAATTATTCTTTAGAAAATAAGGTGGAAATATACATTAGGAGCTGTAAAACTGTTCATGCTCATAGATCTAACAATCCCATTGCTCAGATTATGCCCTAAAGGCATTATTGAGAATGGAGAAAGCTGTGTGTGTTTAAAAATATTCATGGAAGCTTTATTTGTTATGATGAAATGACTGAAAATAACACAAATGCAATGATTGGGAGAAATGGCTGAATAGATTGTGATATTTGAATATAATGGATTGTATTATGTTATTAGAAATGACAACTATTGGAAATTAATAAAATAAAGGAAATATATGAAAATATGAAAAGAAAATAAGAATAATACATACTATGATTACATTTTTTAAAAAGTCACAAAATCAAGAGAAAAAAGTATCAAAGTAAAACAAATCCAAAGTGTTAGCCATGAAAGCTTGCTCTGATACACCTGACAGCTGGTCAAAATTTGAGGAGACCAAACAATATACCAATGAAACTCCCTCCCATTTTATGGATAGGCTGATTGAGGTGAGTGACATATATGTGGACTTTGATTTGACAAGGGAACGGGATATTAGACAAGTACATAGACAATTCGTTGTGAATTCTTGCAAAGTAGTCAAAGACTATTTTAAAACTAACTGGGAATTTATGAATCTTGAGGAATTGAGGAAAGTAGCATCTTATATTTTTAAGGGCCATGCACAAAGAGATGAGGAAGACAGTGACTCAATGAATGCTTTAACAATAGAGAATAAAATGCTAAGAGAAAAACTGAAAAATAAAAGAGAGACTATAGCCCCTCTCCAAGAATCTAATTATCGATTCCATTATTTGCCACTTCTGTGAGAAGAAGGGCCACACAATGATGAACTGTAGGAATTTGTTAAGAGTAATCAGAAATAATACCCAGTCGAAAGATAACTGTAGAAATAATAACAGGAATAATAATAATGATGACGATTCCAGGAATAGCAACTCTAGGAATGATGAAAATGCTAGGAATAAAAATCGGGAAGATGATAACTCATACCAAATGACCCTGCAACAGTATATCTTAAGTGGAGCTTGCCCCCAAACTACCCAGGGTGCTAATGCTCCTGGGGGGTGTGGCCCAAGGAGCCCAAGCATCTTTATGAAGGTGCATGGGGGGGGCAAGGGCCTTGGAATAAAAAAAGGGTATCTTTGACTTTCCAGACCCTGATGTTTTGATGCCAATCATCCCCATTCATTCCCCTCCCCCACATAGTAAGGAACCTCATGTAACCCTAAAAGTGGGAAATTCATGTTATAATTGTTTGCTGGACACTGAGGCTTCAAGATCAGTACTGGTGTGTAAACCAAATGAAAACTATAACTCTATTGGCTCTCTAAATGTAGTAGGTGTATCAGGAACACCTCAAAAGTTCCCAAAACTGTCTCCTCTCATGGTAAGCATAGGAAACCTAACTGTGGAACATTCCTTTCTTTTAATGCCTGGATCCCCCACAAATTTGCTGGGAAGGGATCTATTATGTAAACTTAAAGCCACAATAATTTGCGATCCAGATGGCTCTATGTCATTAGAATTGCTGCAGGATTCTTTAAACTTGCTCCCTATACCTCTCTCAGAGAGTCAGGAAGTAAAAGAGCCTCCCACCTTTGAAATCCCAGACAATATCCCAAAGACTCTCTGGGTCACATCTTCTTTTGATGTAGGCCTACTTAAATCAGCTGTTCCTATTCAGATTAGAACAAGAGGAGGGCCAGCTCCCTCCATTCCTCAGTACCCCTTATCAAAAGAAGCTGTTGAGGGAATCACCCCAGTAATAAATTCATTAATTGAGCAAGGAACCTATTTTACCTGTTAAAAAGCCAAAAATAGACCCAGATGGAAAAGCCCAATATCGATTTGTTCAAGATTTAAGGGCTGTAAACAATCATGTCATAAAGAGACATCCTGTGGTTTCAAACCCAAACACAATTATTTCCTCTATTCTCAGTACACTTACTTTACAGTAGTGGACCTGTGTTCAGCCTTTTTCTTGATTCCTATTCATGAGAATTCCAGACATATTTTTGCCTTTACCTGGAAAAATACTAAGATGACGTGGACTCGTTTGCCCCAAGGGTACGTGGAAAGTCCCAGCCTTTTTGCACAGATTTTGAGGCAAGATACAGGTAATATAACATTTAAAAACAGTAAGTTAATTAAATATGTGAATGATTTTCTCTTGGCTTCACCAGATGCCGAAACATGTCAAGAATATATAGTAATCATCTTCTTTTAGAATTGCATAAAAGAGTCCACAAGATCTCAAAGGAAAATGTTCAATGGTGTCTCCCCAAAGTGGAATATTTAGGGTTCATTTTAACTGCTGGTGTCCATTATATTTCTCCTAAGTGCACTGAAAATATTCAAACATTGAGTGATCCTACCACTAAAAAACACTTAAGAACAATCTTAGGAGCAACAGGCTTTTGTAGACAATGGATCCCTTGCTATGGGGAAATTACTAAACCGCTTATAGCACTAACAAAAGTTCAAGTTTCAAGTTTATCCCCTTCACAGATAATACTAACTCTTGGTTTTATATAAATACTTCTTATCCTTTTAAGAAAAGGTCCAATGATTCCTATACTTTCTAGTGTTTTTAATAGGAATGGATATTGTATTTTGTCAAATAATTTTTCTACATCTATTAACATAATCATATGATTTTTGTTGTTATTGTTATTGACATGGCCAATACTTTCCCCAGTATTGAACTAACCCTGCATTAATGGTATAAATTCTACCTGGTAATAGTTTATGATCTTTGTGATATATTGCTATAATTTCCTAGCTAGTATTTTTTTTTAATTTTAAACCCTTAACTTCTGTGTATTGACTTATAGGTGGAAGATTGGCAAGGGTAGGCAATGGGGGTCAAGTGACTTGCCCAGGGTCACACAGCTGGGAAGTGTCTGAGGCAGGATTTGAACCTAGGACCTCCTGTCTGTAGGCCTGGCTCTCAATCCACTGAGCTACCCAGCTGCCCCCCCTAGCTAGTATTTTATAATTTTTTTTACATTGATATTCATTAAGGAAATTGATTCTCTGTTTTTACTCTCCTTGACTTAGGTATCAAAATCATATTTGTATCATAAAAGGAATTTGATAGGACTCCTTTTTTAAATATATTTTTTCAAATAGTTTATATAACCTATGGATTAATTTGTGAATCCACCTGGTGGCCCTGGCGATTTCTTTTTGGGGAGTTCACTGATGAGTTGTTCAATTTCCTTTTCAAAGATAGAGGTATTTATATACAGCACAGTATTCCATTTCCCTTCCTGTTAATCTAGGCTGTTTATATTTTTATAAATACTCATCCATTTCATTTTGATTGTTAGTTTTGCTAGAATATAATTGGGCACTCACACTTTTCAAGTATTTTCAAATACTATCAATTTGGCTTTCGTTTTTTAAAACATTGAATTAACTAATTGTTTATTTAATTTTTTCCATAATATTAACTCAGTTTTATATAGTTTAATGGTTCATTTTACTTTTAATTTTATTACTCCATTAATTTTCAGGATTTCCATTTTGGTGTTTAATTGGATTTTTAAAATTTGCTCTTTTCTTTTCTTTTTTTATCTGCATGTCTAATTCATTGATCTCCTCTTTCTCTCCATTACTCATATGCATGCTGAAATAGAAATTTTTCCTTAAGTACTGCTTTGGATGCTTCCCACAAATTTTGGAATGCTGTCTGATTGCTGTTATTCCATTTAATAAAATCATTGGTTGTTTCTATGATCTATCTTTTGAATCATTCATTCTTTAGAAAAACATTGTTTAGTTTCCAATGAGCTTTTAATCTATGTTTCCATAGTTCTTAATTAAATGTAATTTGTATTGCATTATGGTCTGAAAAGAGTGCATATTAAATATTAAATGTTTCTGCTTTTCTGCATTTGACTGTGAAGTTTTTATGCCCTCATGCTTGGTCAATTTGTGTGAAGGTGCCATATACAACTGAGAGAAAGTTTACTCTACTTTCTATTATCATTCAGTTTTCTCCTGAGGTCTATCATATAGAACTTTTCTAGAATTCTATTCACATCCTTGCCTTCTTTCTTGTTTATTTTATGATTTGATTTATCTAGCTCTAGAAAGGTAAAGTTGAGATCCCTTATGACTATGTTTTTTGTTGTCTATTTCTTCCTGGAATTTATTTAAGTTTTTCTTTAGGAATTTGGATATTATGCCATTTAGTGCATACATGTTTAATGTTGGTTTATTCATTGTCTGTGGTTCCTTTTAATAAGATGTAGTTTTCTTTTTAATCCCTTTTAATTAGGTCTATTTTTACTTTTGCTTTAGCTATCATCATGAATGCTACCTCTGATTTTTTTCAACTATAGCTAAAGCATAATACATTCTGCTCTAACCCCTTAATTTATCTCTCTCTGTGTGTGTGTCTCTCTTTCAAGTATATTTCTTGTAAACAGAATATTGTTAGATGTTGGTTTCAAATCCATCCTGCTATCTGCTTCTGTTTTATGGTTAAGTTCATACCATTCACATTCACAATTATGATTACTAACTATATAGGGAGCTGGAGTGCTGCATGGGGTTCCATAGAATGGGGGTGAGAATACAGCAAATGGGAAATGAAAGCACTCACACCTCTGAAACTCAATACTCCATACTTTAATCCACACAGTTACCCCACACAAAATAGCTATAGTAGTTAAGATATAGTTTTTACCTGTGGGAAAGTCAAACCCACCAAGCATAAGAAACTAAACAGTCATGAAAATAGATTCTAGGAAATGTTAACTTCTTCTATCAGTAATCAGACAGACACCTGGAGCAATGTCCTTGATTAGCTCAGCCTCCCTGACTGAAACTTGCTCTTCTCTGAGGTTGTACTCCTTGTCTGACCTTTCTCAAGAATGCTAGAGGGGAGGGGAACAATATCCCCCTTTCTCCCTACTCTCTTATAGAGGACTCTTAACCTGAAAGGCCATTCTTGCCCTCCATGGGGAAACCCCCACCCACAAGCTCTCCACGTGGGTATTTTTTACAAAACTGACCTAAGCTTTTCTCTAGCCCCGAGCCCAAGCATGTGGACCTAGCATCTGAACCTTGAACTAGTGATTACTCTTCATCGGGCGCATGGCCTATTCTTGTGATTAAGAACTGAACATCAGGGGAAGAAATTCACCCCGAACCTGCTTAGAACTTTGAACTTAAAAAACCCCTTATTTTTAAAACCTCAGAACTTAGAGTTTTAAAGAGACTGTATCTACTGTATTTTGCTAATTAGTTTTGTGAATTAATCTTGCTTATTTCGTTGATTTTCCTGTTGCACTGAATCATTTTAAGCTAATGAAGTTTCTGCTTATGATTTTATTATATTTCCTAATTTACTTAAAGCTTACTGTATCAAAAACACTGTGGTTAAAACATCTTATAGGAGCACATGTCTTTAAATTTTTTTCTGTCTTGGTAATTGTATAGAAACTTGGAAGTTTCCATGCCTTGAGAATTAACTTGTAATTTTACAAGAGGTTTTTTAACTTTTACTTTAGATCCTAAAAAATTATTGTCTTATAGGATAAGCTTTTATATATTTTATTATAAGAAAAATTATTGCCTTAAATGGGTAGAAGCATAAAATTTCCTACCTGGGATTCTTTTTTAAAACAGGAAGCCAAGGAGCTCCTGTATATTCTTTTCTGAGGATGATTTAGACCAGAAGGTTTCTTTTTTAAAATATCAGATTTTGCTATGGAAGCAATAACAGAGTTTGTTGAGAAACTCTTAGCCAAGATTTAAAAGTTATAACAAGTATATGATTTTTAAACATCATTGTTTATTGTTTTAAAATGTGCTATTGGAAATTATGGTACTCTATTTGAATGTGCATCGTGAACCTACTATTGTAAGATCCATTTTCTCTCACAGAAAATCTCATTTTTGGGTAACAAAACCCTTCTAGTTCTAAGCTATATATACATATATATATATATTTATTTTCAAAACATTCCTTTCTTTTATTAGAGCAATTGATTTTTCCTTTTTCTCATCTTGTACTGGAAGTACATATATAATCATTATTTATCCTTTTTCTGATTCTACAGCAATATAAGCTTAATGCAAATACCTAAGCATGAGACTGAGAATATGGGACTATGATTTAATGCCTTTCTGTCTGATCCAGGAGAAGGGAACATGAGAGCTGTTCATTAGTGCTAAGAAAGCACATGGTCACTTGACTAAAAATCTGCATGGCTTGCAGAGGCCTATGCCAATACTTTAGGGCTTGGAAATTGGGGTTTGAGTCCTGGAGTCCCAGTCTCTTCTAAAACTTTAGAGGACGTGGGTCCCATCAACTTAAATTCCTAGGCCAGCACCTAAGATTGGTTATTTATTTGGCTCACTTCCCTAAAAAGTTGATGGCAAATCAGATCAGAGAGACATTTCCCTTAAGTCCTGGCCCTGAATGGGTAATAGCAAACTGCTTAAATCATTTTCATTGGGTCTTGTTTCAAAAGCCTGTTATAAGTTTATTTTCCTTATATTTTTTGCACATTTTATATTTCATTCACAAGTTAATTTTCTTTTTTTCTTTTTTTTCTTGAATTTTATTCTTTTTATTTTGCCAATTGATTTCATACAACCCCTGGAACTCAGCCACTCATCCTTAGCTGACCTGACGTACCCTTTTCAAGAAAAAAAGGTGTGTTTAGAATTTTCCTCAGAGGGATGGGATGTGTGTTAAGCTTTTTAAAATTCGATAATGTCAAAATATATGTATACTTAACTCTTTTAGGAGTAATTTCAGGGGGAAATGTATAATTCTCAGAAGAAAATGTATGTTTTGTAATCTATACTGTAAAGTTTAAATTCTTTTGAGGATAATTTCAGGATAAGGATCTTGCCATCTCCCCAGAATCCAGACGATGAACCTGTTTGGTGAAGACACCATGATGATGCCTGAAAAGCCTTCACTGTACCATGAAGACCAAAATTTGAACCTTGGGGTGCAGTTAATTGATATTATGGGGAGTTGAAATTAAGTTGAATATATTGTTTTACATGTACACTATTATGCCAATAGGGGACTGCCCCCAAATTGGTTTTTTGTCAATGTGGCTAGTTTTATCCATTCGTTCATCTATTTCTTTTATTCCATAAATTCCTGGAATTTAGAAGTTGTCTATTTTTACAGGTCCAGAGAAGAAAAAGGGCTAACCTTTTTTTTGCTGGACCTCAGGGGGAATTGTATATTTGGAATTGGGAAGATGCCATTTAAAAGTATGTTATATATTTCTTATGGACACGTAGAGACTTTGAAACTACATTTCCCTTGATTCCTCATGGCAAACAGGAAATATGATGATGTAAGAGAGGGGATAAGTCTCCTGGGGGAGGAGGACATGGCCCTCCTAGCTACCTGAGCGCGCAATAGGAAAGGTAAAAATGGCTGAGGCAATGTGAATTCTTACAGGCACGTGGTCTAATGATTTTATCCCTATCAGCATGGCTTTAATTAAACTACTAATTTCTATTATATCAGTCTTTATCATTTTTAATCATAACACTGACCATGGGCAAGTCACTTAGCCTCTGTTTGCCTCAGTTTCCTCAACTATAAAATGAGGATAACAATAGAACCTACCTCCCAAGGTTATTAGAGAGATCAAATGAGATAATATATTTATAAAATGCTTAACACAGTGCCTGGCACAAAGTAAGCTCTATATAAATGTTAACTATTATTAGCTAGCTATTACTCTAAGAAAAGGTAGAGAATAACAGCTTTCAGCTTGAATCTGGAGGTTGAATTTATATAATGAAAGAAGATAATTTCTTTAAAAATGTCCTAATCTCTTCAAGACAGGACATATTGAGATTAAAGATGTCAATGAAAGGAATAATGAACTGGAGCAATTCCATGTGAACTGGAATGACATCCAGGAATTGATACAGAGTGAAAGGAGTACAACCAGGAGAACCTTGTACACAGAGACTGATACACTGTGGTAAAATTGAATATAATGGACTTCTCTACTAGCAGCAATGCAATGATCCAGGACAGTTCTGAGGGACTTATGAGAAAGAACACTATCCACATCCAGAGAAAGAAATGTGGGAGTAGAAGCACAGAAGAAAAACAATTGCTTGATCACATGAGTCGAGGGGAATATGATTGGGGATGTAGACTCTAAGCAATCACACTAATGCAAATATTAATAATATGGAAATAGGTCTTGATCAATGACACGTGTAAAACCTAGTGGAATTGTTTGTTGGCTCTGGGAGTGGGGTGGGAGGATGGGAGGGAAAGAATATGAATCATGTAATGATGGAAAAATATTCTAAATTAATTAATTAAATTTTTAAAAAGATGTCAATGAGAAAGCTATGGTTGTATATGTCAAGACACAGTGGCAGCCTGAAATCAAAGCCTAGAGAAAGATTAAAAGTAATAAACATTTTTATGTAACACCAGTTTTTTTTTGTTTTTTTTCCCCAAACATTTATTAATATTCATTTTTAACATGGTTACATGATTCAGGCTCCTCCTTTCCACTTCACCCCCCGCACTCCCCCAACCCATGGACGTTGAAAGGGTAGGAGGTTTGTTGCCATAGATCTTTAAGGAACATTCCCCCCCCTCTTTCTTACATAGATAAAAATGTGTATAATTTCAATCCTGAGTTCTGTGCTAGCACCTCTTTCCATTCCCTTTAGTCTTTTTTTTTTTTAACATTTATTAATATTCATTTTTAACATGGTTACATGATTCA